>NC_133867.1:2478240-2626305 GCF_044706935.1 Curcuma longa
TTGTTGGGTTGCAAGGGTGTAAACATAGTCCTACATCTAAAACACATAGAAAAGATCATGGATTTAAAAGGATGGAAGATATCACCATTGGTATGAGAACTTTTGGATTGAGTCCAAAAATAAAATTATTAGGGCTTAGGTCCAAAGTGGACAATATCATATTATTGTGGAGATATTTTGATTCCATCGGTACTAACAAGTGGTATTAGAGCAAGGTCACTCTTCACCGGATTAACCGCTGGAAAAGCCATGATCCAGATATAACCATGTGGGTTGAACCTTAAACAAAGGAAGTGTGTGCTCGCATGTCTGAATCAAGAGGATCATACACCAGGCAGAAAGTCTTAATTACGACTAGACAAGAAGTCCTAGTAGGTCGGGTGGACCGAGGGACAGAAAGTCCTGGTGAGTCGAGGATTTGGACGTCAAACGGAAGCTCTCCGTTTGAGGGGGGCCTGCGGTCTTTTGTTTAAGGGGGGATTGTTGGGTTGCAATGGTGCAAACATAGTCCTACATCTAAAACATATGGAAAAGATCATGAATTTAAAATGATGGAAGATATCTCCATTGGGAGACCTTTTGGATTGAGCGCAAAAATAAAACCATGAGGGTTTAGACCCAAATTGGACAATATCATACTATTGTGGAGATATTTTGATTTCATCGGTGCTAACAATCCTATGATGAATGTCAAATAAGTCATTCAAGATTAAATTTCAAGTGTAATTTTTAACCGAATTCGAGTAGTTAAAGGATCATAACAAGTATCACTTGATAAAAATTAGGTATTTGTTGTATCACTTTAGGTATTCTATTATTATTTTAAGGGGTCACGTCAAGTAGTATTTGATAAAAATTAGATACATGTTATATCACTTTAGATATCCTATGGTTTTATTTGATGAATGTCAAATAAGTCATTTAATATTAAATTTTAAATGTAGTTTTTAACCGAATTCGAGTGGTTAAAGGGTCATAACAAGTATCACTTAATAAAAACTAGGTATTTGTTATATCATTTTAGGTATTCTATTGTTATTTAAGTGTGTAAAGAGTCACGTCAAGTAGCATTTGATAAAAATTAGATACTCGTTGTATCACTTTAGATATCCTATGGTTGTATTTGATGAATGTCAAATAATTCATTCAAGATTAAATTTCAAGTGTAGTTTTTAACCGAATTCGAGTAGTTAAAGGATCATAACAAGTATCACTTGATAAACATTAGGTATTTGTTGTATTACTTTAGGTATTCTATTGTTCGATTTTGCTATCATGAGCGCCGAGTGTATGCGTGCTCGTGCGCTTCACGCGATCCACCGTCCATCACAGGATCGGGCGCCAGATCTGGACCGTCCAAATGTGGGAATACACAATATTCTGCCCTGACCCATCGTCCCGTTTCTACTCGACACGCTGTCGGCAGCCGCTCCGTCGGCCCCGGTCTGATCAGAATCTGCCAGCCGACGAGCAGGCGCCGCCTTTCGACTGATCAGAATCTGCCAGCCGACGGGCAGGCGACGCCTTCCGACCGATCAAGACCCAGACTCCGATCGAATTTTAGCCGGAATCGGCCACGCGCCGCTGGCACCGATTATGTTTCTCAGTCAATCGGTCTCCGACCAAATCACGACTGGAGACTAGCCGAGGAAAGATCCGCGTGCGACGTCGGCCTGCCCTCTGTCGAATTTCAATTGCGATTCGGTCGGAATCTGGCCTGATCACAGTCGGCAGTGGTCGCGCCACCGCCGACCGCATGATTTGGCTGTTTCTGACCAAATTACGCTGGATTCCGACTACTATCCAATCAGAATCTGACGCCGGATGAATCTTCGATTAACGGTGCATCGATCGCGCTCGAGCCGGCTGCTGGCGATAGCCAGACGGTGCGGCAAGGCCGGCGACAGCAGCGACCTTGTTAGGATAAATTACATATAATATTTAAAATGCCTCTGCTCTTGTTAGGATAAATTATATATAATATTTAAAATATTTTGAAATTATTTGACGGTGGATCACAAGAGAAGATGGAATAGGAAAGAAATTACTTCTGGGGGAGAATTTGAGTAAAAAAAAAAAAGGTAAAAATGGAAATTCAGTTTAATAGGGAGTCAAAACTATGATTGTTGTCAGGTATCAAATCTTAAAAAAAAATAAATAGGGACTGAATCCAAATAAAAACTTAGATAGAGGGATTTTGATCCAATTTACCTGAAGTTTAATCTCTTTTTAATTTTTCAAAAATATTTTTTTATAATCTAGTTAGTTTAACTTTTTGATCTAATTAATTTTGAGGATGATCAATTTGATTTTATAGAAAAATTTTATCTATCATTGAGATAAATTTAAAAAGTACAATATGATCTGACACTTGTAAAGTCCAATTTTTTAAAAATCAATCATACTGAATAAATATTTTTTTGAAAATTGATTTCAGATGCTCTTATATATACTATTCATATTTTGCCACTTGTCCTCGGGACAATGATGCAATAGTAGGACATCCGGGTTGCGACCTAGGGATCCGTGGTTCGATCTCCAACTACGACGTATTTGCAGAAATTTTCCTCCAAATGGGGAACACAATCAAAAGATGCTGGGCATCTGGATTGCCCGTCGTATGTGCTTTCCGATTTACCCTGGTGGTCGGTGGGAAACTTCCGTGAGACCAGACCGGCCACTCTCAGGGATTGAGTCTATGAGAGTGACTGAGATTTATCATTTTTTTCATATTTTGCCACTTACATTGTCTCTGAAGGTAAAAAAATTCTTTTTTAATTACTAATTTGGAGGATCAATTAAACATAAAATCATCTAGATATAGTTTCATAAAATTTTAAATGATGCCTCTATATTTTATTATGTTTTCATAGCCTGAAAATATTTATTATTTTCAAACGGCATGATATTGAATATGAAAAATAATAAATAGTATAGCAGAAATCTATCTTCTCATTTGAGAACAATGACGGCGAGAGCTAAAGAGTCTAATGATGTTTTTGAGATCGTTGAAGAAACTTTTTTGTTTTTGACATGGTCAACTCTACCATGAATAACATGCATCGACTCGTTGGAAGTTAATTACTCATTGAGGCCCTCCGATGCTTTAGTTACACTTAGGAGAAAAGAGTAGCCAAACATAAGAGATATCAAAGGATTATGTGTGATATGGTAAGTCTTGCCCGACCTGACGTGGCGCAGTCGGTCAATAGATTGTCTAGCCTGGCCGGCTTCGGGGCCCACGGTCAAGGTGGTCTCGTCCGGTCACGAGCCACCCAAAGGTCAACAGATTGACTGATATGGCAAGCTCTGGGACCCATGGTCTCGTCATTGATACTCTCAGTCAAAAGATCCGAGGACCTGATAGACCATCACCCGGGAGCTCACTTGGCCTGTTCAACCTGGCCCAGCTAACTTTTCATTGTCCGGCCATCCGTATGCGAGGCATGGTTCGCCCGGCTGTTATCATCTATGACTTTTCCCGGGTGTCAGATATACTGCTTGATCGCCTCCCGGGGAACACACTGCCAGACCTTCATATTATGTCCCGGCCATCATTCCATACCACCTAAATCGCTCGGCTAACACTAAAAATGACCATTCCCAAGCACTTCTCGCTTCCTAAACTCACTTCCCGGGATACACATCATGTAACATGCTCACCGTATTCATACTGCTTATTTGCCCGGCCATCCCTCCGCGGTGCATGGCTTGCCCGACTAATACTAAGCATGATCAGTCCCGAGCTTAACTTACATTCCGAGCGCATTTCCTGGGATTCACCTCATTTAACCAACTTAGACTGAGTTTGTCTGCTCATCACAGTACAGCTTGGCGAGTTGCCCGGCCATTTGCCCATGGTGCACGGCTTGCCCGGGCAACACGCACCCCAGCTGGTCCGGTGTAAACCCGATCGTTGCTGGTCTCGGGTACCCTCCCACTTCGGCAGTCATCCTAGCTCAAGTCCGGTTAACACTACAGACAAAGAAGTGTGTGAACTGGTATACAGGGAAAAGGTTATGCTCATGTCCCCACGATCCTCCTCTCCGTGGCTACCATTTTCTCATTTTTGCAAAACGACAAGAGTAAGGTACATCGCCACGCTGGAAGACGGTTACAGACATGTCGCCTTTGTTCCCTTGATACCATCCTTCTGGCGCGGTTGTCAGGCAGCATCAGGTACTGTCCCCCCGGATACCACCAAAGCCTGCGTCGTTGGCTGATGGAAGGTTCCCTTCACAGGTATATCAGTTCTCACGCAGGTATGGACAAGGCATCGAATCTCTGGCATACTCACTACTGTTCTCTTCATTCTACTACTATTTCCTCGGCCGGAAACCTAACTTTAGCGTCGGAGTGGCCTGCCGGGACCTCCCGGCGCCAGCTAATCCGTTCGTTCTTCAGTGATCTTGCAGGTCCCTCTCTTCTTCGGGCCCGCACAGGTTGAGGTGGCATATCTTTGACCGGAGGGTTGACTGTCGTCGGATTTTGGTCGGAACACTTTGGCGCCGTCTGTGGGAAATCTGAGCTGAACGACGCGATGGTCACCACCAGACGCACCACCGACAACCGCGAGCACGACGAAGAAAGAGACCCCGCTACTACTAGTCATGGCGCCCCAAACCTGGGACAAAGAGAGGATTTACGGAACATCATCCAGGAAGTGATAGAGACAATGGCCGCTCGCGGTCACCCGCCCCCTCCTCTCGCACCCGCAACCAATGCCCCTGTAGGGGCTCATAGACTCTCGCCTGTAGAAGAGGTTCTACCTCCCCAGGGCTCCTCAAACCGTGGTGGATGCTCTACCGAAGCAGACTCCTACGGATCCCATGCTGGGCGGAATAGGCGATATGATCCTAAGGGTAAGGCTCCCATGGCCTCCCAATCAGCTCCCCCTATGAAGCTACACAAGAACCCCTTCTCCAAAGAGATTCTGGAGCAAGGATTGCCCCAACTCTTCAAATTTGCGCCCATAGGAGAATACAACGGTTCCTCTGACCCAGAGGACCATCTTAGTAGGTTCGAAAATGCGACCCTGCTGTACCAGTACCCCGACGGAGTCAAATGCCGAGTCTTCCTTAATACTCTCTCAGGATCGGCACAGCGCTGGTTTAATCACCTGCCACCTGCCTCCATCCATTCCTTTGACGAATTCAGGGAAATATTCCTACATCAGTTCTCTAGCTTCAAAAGATACCAGAGAACTCCGCTCACCCTTTTTGCGATGAAGCAGCTGCCCAAGGAGACCCTGCGGGAGTATCTTCATCGCTTCAATAAAGAAGCCGTTAGAAGGAGTTGGGAAGCTGGAGCCGCGATGGGAAGGCCCCTATAGGGTTACGTGTCGGCTCAAAGGGGGATCCTATTACTTAGCAGACTCACAAGGCAATGGGCTCCCTCGACCATGGCATGCTACACATCTCCGCCCATACTACAGCTAGCATATATCCTTTTATGTATCCTCATTGGCTCCTTGGGTCCTTTTCATTTCATATGAGAATGTTTTGCGCCTAAAACACTTATGTTCCTTCTATACCCCTCAGCCATACCGCTGATGGCCACATCCTTGTGATAGATATGGATTTCTTATTTTTGGAGGCATCTTTCCTGGGTTTCTCTTATACCCGGCTCAGATCCGGTGTCCTGGCATCCTTGCTTACCAATGGAGTTATTTCTCTTATACCCGGCTCAGATCCGGTGTCCTGGCATCCCTGCTTACCAATGGAGTTATTTCTTCTATGCCCGGCTCAGACCCGGTGCCTTACCTTGATCTCGACACAGACCCGGGACAAGTTCATCTCTCAAGCCCGGCTCAGACCCGGCGCCCTGCCTTGATCTCGGCCCAGACCCGAGACAAGCTCGGCTCTCATTCCCGGCACAGACCCGGTGATTATTGTCCGGCTCAGACCCGGTGCTCCACCTTGATCTCGGCACAGACCCGGGACAAGCTGGATTCTCAAACCTTGATCTCGGCACAGACCCGGGACAAGTTCGTCTCTCAAGCCCGGCTCAGATCCGGCGCCCTGCCTTGATCTCGGCCCAGACCCGAGACAAGCTCGGCTCTCATTCCCGGCACAGACCCGGTGATTATTGCCCGGCTCAGACCCGGTTCTCCATCTTGATCTCGGTACAGACCCGGGACAAGCTGGATTCTCAAACCTTGATCTCGGCACAGACCCGGGACAAGCTGGATTGTCAAACCTTGATCTCGGCACAGACCCGGGACAGGTTCGACTATCATTCCCGGCACAGACCCGGTGATCATTATCCGGCTCAGATCCGGTGCTCTATCTGGACCTTGGCACAGATCCAATACAAGCTCAACTCTGGTTCCCGGCACAGGCCCGGTAATTTATATAGCCTTCTATCAGGGCTTCTGGACCTTCACGATTTTTATCAATACTCCCGACCTGTCGCGGCTTCTTATCAAAGTGTCCTGGTTTTCTGGATCTCTTAACGAGACTTATCAACATGCGATATTTTACTATGGCTGCTCCGACTTAAACTCACACCGCAAAGTTCCTGGTCTTATATCATCGCCTGGGCTGGAGACTTCTTATGCCTACATCGGCAAGGATTACTACATTCTTCCTGGAATCTCACCCTCACCAGACCGTGATAATCTAGGTTCAATCCTTCTGTACCGTTTATTATCGTACGTACATTACATCACAGCAAGTAGAGTCGTATTCTTTTGCTGACATTATCTTACATGATTCCATGACACGGGTAATAACAAAATAATACCTTTTTATTTCATAACTCAACTATTACATAGGGAAACAGTACAACCAAACACCCTATAGAAAAAAAGAAATAAGGAAACATACTCCCGTCGAAGAATGGAAGGGGATACCTCCCCCTTCCTCGGCGGATGACTGTTGAGCTGCATCCCTTCGTCGAACAATGGGAGGGGATACAACTCCACTAGTTGGAGGAAGAAGCGGACCCCCACTCCCCTGACATCCCATTGTAGCCAAGGTGGCGATGGAGAACACCTCCAATGGCTACTCCTTGGCTAGGCAGGCCCGTCCAGACTCGCGACCATGAGTTTTAACCTCACCGTCGTCGACTCACCTGCCAGGATACAGGGGACAAGCACCCGGTGCCAGAACAAATTGGCGAGGATAATTCTGAGCACCGAGCTAGGTGGTAAAACTAGAGGTCCATCCGAGCGTCGGAGGCTGTCGCCGCTGACCCCGACGCTGGAGGAGAGGACTCCTCCCTTAATGCATCCCTCCTCAGAGCTTCAATTGAATCCCTGAGGAACCGGGAATCCTGGGAAAGACTAGCCAAGCCCAAGGTTAGTTTATGGTTCCGCCTTCGAGCCGTAGACGCCTCCTCCTCTGCCTGGCGTAGCCTAGCCTCGGTCCTGGCCAGGCGCCCTTCCAGCTGAGCTCTCTGTTCGACCACCGCCAGGTATTTCTGCCGGAGCTCCGCTAACTCTTGACGAGAATCAATTACGCTGGAGGTCCAAACCTCCATCATATGATCAGCCTCTTCTTTCTCGGCTTTCAACCTCCTCAGCTGCCTCTCCACTTCGGCAGGATCCATGAGTAGGAGATATGAGAAAGGGATGCAAGAAGAGATGAGGTTTACAGCCACCTCTCGGACTCAATATATAGCCTCGTTCACCGATCCCTCACCGTTTGATTGTCCTCATAACTTTACCATACCTCGAGATCTGAGCCATTAACGCTCAGCGCGCGCGGGAAACGAAGAGTCGTCATAACTCTCTGTCATTTCCCAGATCCCCTTACCCGTCTGACCCTTTGGCGTGTTCAACATGCCAAAATATCACGGGAAAGGACCACTCATGTTGACATCCTGTACGGCAGATAATCTGACACAAGGATACGAAAAGATATAGGACGTGCGGACACGATTCTTATCTGGAGAAATTATGAGGAGCGACGAACAGACTGTTCTTCTCCCACACAGTCTCTTACCAGAACTAAAATAATAAACACAGATTGATACTTAGCTTTGTTCCAGTAATTATTCATTTTTATCCTCCTCACCTGGTTTTTCCAGGGGAGGCTCACACAGGCCGCGGGACCAAAACCCGAGCCTGGCTCACTCAGCTCCCTCTCCATCGCCCTCACCCAGACCACTCCTTCAGTAAACTCATCTCTTAGCTCCCGAGTTCGCAGAAGGTATACCCCCAGGCGTATTTATAAGGCAGACCTGACGGTTCGATTGCTCTTAGGTGTTGCCGCTTCGGCAACCAATGGCGTCGCGGCATGCAAAGAGATTAATGTTTAAGGGAACGCAGTGTACGAAGAAGCGGATAATTAAATACTGGTGGCGACGATCCATTCCCGCTGCCTCGGGACTCTTAATCACTAGGATTAATGTGTAGCCAAGCGGGTATGGTTTATTGTTACGGGAATCAGATAGACACAATCGATAGCGGAAGCCCATACACACAAGGATCGGTAGAAAGCATAGGCGAGGCAGAGAAGGGAACTATTGTTAGATAAACCCTGGTCACATGGATGGTCGATCATAAAATATACAGGCAATGACTCAATCACTCTCTTGGCCAGATTCGCTGGGCCTGCTGCTCGAAGAAGAGGGGGGAGGAGCTCCAGGCTGGGTTATACGGTTCATCCTCCTATCCACATCTTTCAGCTGCTCCAGAGTCTCACCAAATATCCGGCCGGACAGCAACGCTCCCTTCATCGCCCTCTCCAATCCTTGTTGGAGTTGCTGAACTTGGCTACGGATATCGGCAACCTCTCGCTCCAACGCCAAGATTCGGCGGTTAGCGGCGCGCAGGTCGATGGACTGTAGGAAAGCTCGCTTGCTGTCTGCCCTGCGCTCTCGCTCGAGGTCCAGGATGGTTTCTTGGAGCTCGGCGGCCTTGCGAGTCCAGGTCTCCGCTTGACGCTCGGCCGCCTCTTTTTCCCTGATAGCCTCGGTCAGGCGTTGAAGCAAATTAGTCATGTCCATTGCTCTAAGGAAATATTTAATGATGAGTAGAAGGTGATAGGGAAGAAACAACAATACAAAGCATATATATAGACTCCAGATGACCCTCTTCGCCGTTGGATCTCATCAGGAGATGTAGAAATCCGAATCCCAAGGTTCATAAAAGTGAAATCAAGACACGTGCTAGTTGTGGTCAAAACATAAGAAGGAAAGCACACAGAAAGGCGCTTGATGAACAAGTATACACAGACTAAGTTCAAGAATGTTAAACAGTAAAAAGAGGGCTCCGTCCTCTTGCCCGGCCTTCAGTCCTGACTGGTCGGTCGGAGCCTCAGCAACCTCCTCAGGAAGCTTGCGGGGTTGAAGTAGAGCGAGTACCTTGAGAAATACCCTCGGCCATCTTCTTCCGGAACTCGATCCAATCCTTGGCAGGGTCAAAAGTATCCAGCCTCAAATCTCGGGGAAGAAGACCTGATCGGCGAAGCTGACGAAGAGCTGCCATCATTCCCAATTGGAAAGCTCGGTAACCTCTCTGGTCCATGGATTTGATAAATTCTGGGGAAGAGAGATATTCTTCCTTTGCCTTTTCCAAGCGCTCGGCCTCCCTGGAACGGTACTCGGCCATCTCAGCCTTTACGCTTGCAACCTCCACCCGGGCATTTGTCACATCGGCCATGAGGGCAGCCTCCCGCTTTTGGACCGTGTTCAGGAGTTGATTGAGACGCTCTTTCTCTTGGACAGCCTCTAACCTCTCCTTCTCCCTAGCCGACCGGCATTCCTCTGCCTGAGAGCGAGCTTCCGCAGCTTCTAAGCCGGCCGACGTAACCAGACCCTTCTGATGGGTTAACTCCTTCTCGAGTTCATTGGCTCGGGCCAAGTAATCTCCGACCGTTTGCGATATAGCTCGAGCTCGGCCAGCACCTTATCCCGGGCCGTCTCCGCGGAGAGTTGTCTCTCCTTGGCTAACTTGACCTCTTTCACGGCGGCGTCCTCTACCCCTCCGAGTATATTGTGGACGGCTTGGAATTCCAGGGAGAACTGAAGGCATTGATATATATATAAGAAGACGATCACGACGTAAAGCAGAAACAGAAGGAGTTACCTTATTGTAAGACGCCAACATGCGGGCGCTCAGCTCCATAGGTGGAAGTTTCGGGATAACCTAGGTCCGGTACACCTCCAGGTCGGCTACCTCCGGGAGATAGATCACTGGTAGTACCTCTGCATCAGCATTTTAGCCGGACTCATAGACCCGTCCTTGGTTCCCACTTTCTCCTCCGACGACCGCTGCCTTTGGCCTAGCACCATTTGGTCCGGGAGAAGCTTCTTCGGAAAGGATCAGTTTCCTCCTGGAAGTCTTTTGTCTCTTAGCTGGGGGACTATCCCCGGGGGAGATGATTACGGTTTGACTATGTTGTGGGGAGGGAGACTCCTGGGGATGCCGCCCACCGCCGGGAGAGCATGCCTGCGATTGCTCAATTACCTCACCAGCATAAGTCTCTTTAGCCGATCCCGTTCCCAATGTCACCTCCGCAGGATCGACAACTATACCACCTTGTTGGGGCAAGTCGGCTGAAGGAGGAAGATCCATATCTTCCTCCCAGATCATGGCTGGGTCGAGATCGCCCGATCTCCCGGCCTCAGCTCCTGCTTCCTCGGGCAATCCTGCAGTCATCCTTGGCTGCTCAGCCATGGCCTGGATAGGGGACGGAACTGGTCCCCCGGCAGAACCAGCTGTGTCCCGAGGAACGTCTCCTGCCTCGCTTGGGCTGGATAGGTCGTCCAGCAGACCATCCCCCCAGTCCACGAGGGGAACGTACGTAGGATCCAACGAGGCTTCCATGAAGAGCTCTCCTGCGAAAAGGGATAAAGAAGTTAGTTAGTACAATGGAGCCACTACCAAAGGTAAAGAGCTTACGCAGTGGAGCTCCCGGAGCCGTTAAGACTTTGCTTAGCCCCGCTTGGAATAACAATCCTTCATTGTCAGTGAGGCGGCATACTCGAAATTTCAGAGGACTTAGTATAGCGACAGCTTGATGGAAGGTATCCGACTGGCAGTACTCCTCTAAGATGGGCTCATGAGGCGGGCCTTCACACCACGCTCCTGGTTGTGAACATGAAGGGGGTGGACGCACGTAGAAAAAACACTTCTTCCAACCCTTATGAGAACTAGGTAGGTCGTCCAGAAATTTATAGTTACGACGGCTTTTAAAGTTGTATGTTCCCCGCTCACCTTCTTTACAACTGAACAAGGCAAGAAAGAGTTGGGCCCTCAACGGGATCTTGTAGGCTCTACACACTATCACCGTCCCGCAAAGAAGGCGAAAAGCATTGGGTGCTAGTTGCAAGGGGCTGATAGCGAGATACCTAGCTACTTCATGGAAAAAAGGAGATAGGGGAAATCTAAGACTATTATCAATCTGACCTAGAAAACAAGTCCAAAATCCTAAGGGAGGTCGATGCGCCCTGTCTCCCGGAGATGGAAGGCGAACCTCGTGGTCCGCTAGGATTTTTCCTTCCTCTCTCAGGCGGGAGATAATATGTTGGGAGCAAGTAGACTTTTGGGTTTCGTACCATACCTTGACATCAGACATCATGGAAGATGGCCAAGGAAACGAGAGCAAGGAAGGTGAAACTTACTCGAGAAAGAAAACACAAACACGCGCCGGTGCCGATGAATGACCTAGCAAAGGAGTCGCGAAGCAAGAACCAGGGCTTTTAAAAGGCAGCGCAACCCCGCTATCGCAATAAGAACCGTCCGATCGTGACGGTTAGGCTTCGACGGTGAACGATTTGTCGTACGGCTCCCGCTCTCCTGACTTGTGTCAGCAACGTGTCGTTGTCGGACGCGTGTCCATCGACAGGAACGGGCAAGATAAGCACGCTGTCTCTCGCGTCATTCACCATTAAGGAATGCTGTCTGTCAGGACAAAAAGGTGTGTTCCCTTTTTCGAGGCTGATATCTTGCCCAGACAATAAGTGTCATATCTGGTTTCCTTGCCCGGGAAACTTTCAAAGCAGACGATGAGGCTTAGGTATGATATTCTCGAATAAATTAAGTTCTATTGACCGGGACCTTGGATCAATAAGGATGGACGAGAATAACCAAGTGTTTCACCCGGGAAGCAAGTTCATCAATAAAGCCTCTTAACTAGAAAGGAGTGCACATGTCCGATAGGACGAAAATCAATTACAACGGATTCTCATACATCAGGGCCAGCCGCCCGAGACGACTCGCCAAGGGTAGAAGAAGGATTTGTTGCTGTCGGACCAGTCACGCCTGGATCCTCGACGGCCGGGGTATCAGTTGAAGCAACTAGAATAGTATTTTCCCCCAGAGCTTGACCTGGGACCGCAGGTGAAGTCGACGATGAGGTGCTCGCCCTAGCGGTCCAGACCTCCGAGAAAGAATCCTTCACTGAAGCTGGAAGTGCTGCCCACACTTGGCAGATGTCCCAAAGCTTATGATCCATACCTACGCTTAATCACTCCGGCCTTAAACAGCTGCCGGACGGTCCCTTGCACTCCCACTTCGAACAGAAGTTTACAGCGTCTGTTCTGGTTAGCTTCAAGCTCTAGCAAGTTAGCCTGTAAGCCAGCCTCCCTGGCTCGGGATTCTTCTAAGTCTGCTTGCAAGCTTGCTTCCCGGGACTGGGACTCAGCTAACTGCTGTCGCAGCTTATGGATCTCTCCCTGCAAGCCGGCCTTTTCAAAATCCAACTGAGCCTCTGCAGCTTTTCTATCCTGTTCCTCCAAGGCCAGCCGACATTCGGCACGCAACTGATCATCCCTAGCCTGTTGTTCGGCGGTTTGTGCAGCCTCCAGGGCTCGCTGATCAGCCGAGGATTGTTCCTGCAAATTTAGCATATAATCATAGAGGCCCTTAGTCCAGACTTTATAATCCGCGAACTCTCTCTCTACCCGCTGACGAGCTTGAATGGCGCGCTCAGTTTCTTCTTGCAATTCTGTAATTGCTTTATATGTGACGGCTGGTGCCTCAGGTGGTGGTCGCTGGCCCCGAAGAATAGCCAGCTCGTCCTCCTTATGGGTATAATCTTCTTCCAGCTCTAGTAAACGTTGGCGAATAGCTTCCTTCGCCAGTCCGTCCTGGTAGTGCCGAACAAAGAAGATGAGTTGAGTGCGATGGAGGAGAAGGAACGGTACACGAAGTATGACTTACCTTTGCATGAGTTTCAAACAAACCCTCGATGATATCAATCAGACCCAACTTGGGAAGCACCTCCTTTCATAGTGTCGGAGTCGATCTCTAGCGGTCTCGGGAGCATCCACTAAGCCGGCATCCCCTCGGAACCTCGTCGGATACACGGTGGAGGTGGAAGCTCCCGGCGGTGGTAAGGTCAAAAAGAATCCAGGAGCTGGCCTCGCCCATTCTGGAGGCGAGGCATTTCGGAGCATCTCCTCCTGCCCTCCTGAGGATGGACTCTCAGGAGATTCTCTTTCCCTAGCTCGCTTCTTTCCTCTCGGAGAGCCACCTGGAGAAGTTGGAGGAGGGATATCACCGGTAGCGCGTTTCTGGTTGCCGTCCTCCCCTGACGGATGAATTACTAACCCCTTTGCCCGGGGCCTGTCCTGTGAAGGCTTTGGCTGGGATACCGGAGCTTGCGGGGGTTGAGTGTGTGGGGCTTCGAGCAGGGGCCGCTCTTCCGATGGCCTCACAATCAAGGCTGTCTCTTCAGACACATCTGGTAAAGCCTCCTCCCTTTGTGGAGGTAGTGCCAATAGCGGCTCAGCTTTCACAGCCTGTCGGGCGCTTCGTGACCTTGTCACCGGCGGTCCTTCAATCAGCCTTGCCAGTTCAGGGGACGATGATCTCTGTGCTTTAGTGGCCCCCAGCACCTTGCCTGACCTAGATTTCGAGGCACCTTTCCTCTTAATCTTCACTCGTGTAGGTATCGTGAACCAAGAATCATCAGCCGGATCCTCCGCTACTCTGAGATTGTTAGGACGCGCTAGCTCCCACTTCAAGTTTTGGTTGACTGAATGTCCCAGCATGACCAGATCTGTAAGGCAACAAAGAATTAGATACTACGTTGCCTGGAATTGGACCAGTACCGGCAATACTTACATAGGTTATCTCCCAGCGGAATGTTAGCTGGACTTAGTCCCGCACGGTACATCAGCGCCTCATTACCGGATTAGTTTCTCCAAATCAAAATCTAGACCTTCAAGTATCTGACGGGCCTCACGCAAAGCCCCATTGGCCGGCGCTTCACCTGCCAAAGGAAATGCTGAAAGACTCCGGGCCCACTTGCAGGCCCACGGATACTCCTGTGGGGGTTTGATGTAAAGATAATACTCCTTCCATCCTTCATCCGCAACACGCGGATTACTCAGAAACTCCAGACCCGGCCTAGCGATGAAGAAGAAAACGCCGGGCTCACAACTCCTCAATGAATATAGAGAATGGAACAGGGCAACATTAAGGGGAATATTGTACAAACGACAGATGATAATAGTTCCGCAGATAATTTGGATGGACTCTGGGGAGAGTTGGGCGATGTTGATGTGATAAAAACCGGCCAGTTCATGGAAAAAGGCGGGAATAGGAAATCGCAAACCACTAGACATCTGGTTAAGAAAGAAAGTGGCATACTCCCTCGGAGGCCTGAAGGGGCGATTACCAGGAGTAGGAAGACCAAAAACATGGTCTCTCGGAAGAGGATATTGGGCGCGAAGGATTGTCAATGTCTCTTTGTTGCAACGGGACACTTGGCGCTCATACCATGGTGCTTCCGAAGACATCACTGAGGGAGAATGAAGCAGAGAACGAGCCGCTGAAGGAACAACGTAATGGCGCCGAAGAAGATGACGAAGAACGGGCATGTCAAGAAGTATGCCCGCACCGTATAATAAGTAACCTATAGGGTATATATATATATACAGTTGGGTGATACCACGTAGCCGTCCGATAAGGAGGCTCTAGTTCCTAGGTGTGATCCGCACCTTACATTCACAATAAACCTCGTCGTGAGATGGATACTGCCACTGGCACGTGCCTGACACCGCAGATGAGGCGTCAGGCGTATGCATCTTTTTAAACATCACTTTTCTCTGGCGCACAAATAGCAAAGGGGATGAAGAAAAGTTCGCTAGAACTGATGTCTAGTCAGTCGGCGCACCTCCTTCGACTAGACTTGATGGGGAGACTTGTGATGTGGTAAGTCTTGCCCGGCCTGACGTGGTGCGGTCGGTCAATAGATTGCCCAGCCTGGCCGGCTTCAGGGCCCACGGTCAAGGTGGTCTTGCCCTGTCATGTATGACCCAAAAGTCAACAGATTGACTAACGTGGCAAGCTCTGGGCCCATGGTCTCGTTATTGACACCCTCAGTCAAAAGGTGACTGGATAGACCATCTTCCGGGAGCACACTTGGCCTGTTCAACCTGACCTAGCTAACTTTCCATTGCCCGGCCATCCCTATGCGAGGCATGGTTCGCCCGGCTGTCATCATCTATGACTTTTCCCGGGTGTCAATTACACTGCTGGATCGCCTCCCGGGGAACACACTGCTAGACCCCCGTATTATATCCCGGCCATCATTCCATACCACCAAATCGCCCGGCTAACACTAAGGATGACCATTCCCAAGCACTCCCGCTTCCTAGGCTCACTTCCCGGGATATGCATCGTGTAACCTGCTCGCTGTATCCATACTGCTTATTTGCCCGGCCATCCCTCCGCGGCGCATGGCTTGCCCGGCTAATACTAAGCATGATCAGTCCCGAGCTTAACTTACATTCCGAGTGCATTTCCCGGGACTCCCACCTCATTTAACCAACCTCGACTGGGTTTGCCTGCTCATCGTAGTACGGCTTGGCAAGTTGCCCGGCCATTCACCCACGGTGCATGGCTTCGCCCGGGCAACACGCACCACAACTGGTCCCGTGTAAACCCGATCGTTGCCAGTCTCGGGTATCTCCCCACTTCGACAGCAATCCTACCTCAAGCCTAGCTCAAGTCCGGTTAACACTACAGACAAAGAAGCGTGTGAACTGGTATGCAGGGAAAAGGTTATGCTCATGTCCCCACGATCCTCCTCTCCGTGGTTGCCATTTTTCCATTTTTGCAAAACGACAAGAGTAAGGTACATCGCCACGCTGGAAGACGGTTACAGACATGTCGCCTTTGTTCCCTTGATACCATCCTTCTGGCGCGGTTGTCAGGCAGCATCAGGTACTGTCCCCCCGGATACCACCAAAGTCTGCGTCGTTGGCAGATGGAAGGTTCCCTTCACAGGTATATCAGTTCTCACGCAGGTATGGACAAGGCATCGAATCTCTGGCATACTCACTACTGTTCTCTTCATTCTACTACTATTTCCTCCGTCGGAAACCTAACTTGAGTGTCGGAGTGGCCTGCCGGGATCTCCCGGCGCCAGCTAATCCGTTCGTTCTTCAGTGATCTTGCAGGTCCCTTCTTCTTCGGGCCCGCACAGGTTGAGGTGGCATATCCTTGACCGAAGGGTTGACTGTCGTCGATTTTTGGCCGGAACAATGTGATCGTAATTAGCCTTAGCATTATAACACCAATGTACTTTTATTGTGATGCGAGTATCATTATTTTATATAAGAAGAGGAGTGGTGAAAAATTACGTCTCTTTCATCTTCACCAAAGGGCATGTCTTTTTCATCTTCACCAAAGGACACATCCTTTTATAACTATGGCATTAAATTGGTCTTTCGTACAAAAATTATCATGTATTCAGAGAACACAACTCATCTGAATTCACAATGCTCGACACTCAGGCTCGGACAATTATTCAACAGTACTTGCAACCCACTCAAACTCAAGTAGTGTTCTAGCAATTGACACTCAAGTTACTCGAGGCTCAAGGTGCACTTGAGATCCTAGGTGCTTGGCCACTCAGTGCTCAAAGTGCTCAAGAGTTCGATCACTCCAGCACTAGAGGTGCTCGGGAGTTCGACCACTCAGAGTTCCGCAATCAGGCATTTGCCACTCGACACTCAAGTTACTCTGGAGTTCGACACTCGAGAGTCGATAAATAAGCATTCAACCACTCAACACTCTCTCGCTCGAGAATTCAACATTTGGGAATTTCATGGTCAGGAGTTCGACGCTTGGGCACTCGGAGTGCTCGGGAGTTTGGCCATTCGAACACTCGAGGTGTTCAGCACTCACAACCCATTTAGGCTCAGACAATACTATTCGGCAGCTACAACTCACTTAGGCTTTGGCATTTAGGAGTTTAGTAGCTGGGATTAGAGTGACACATAGTAGTACGATGACATGATTAACTCGGGATTAAACCACACAGGTGCATTATGTTGATCTTGTATGAATTGGATTGAGATAAACAGATCAGTAAATATCCTCTAAATTGCGTATCTGTCCATCCAAGTCAACTCAATTAATCCTCTTTTGACTTATACCCATCGTCCAAATCTATAGACCTCTCACTCAAATATTACTATGGTACTTTAATCCTACTAAAATAAATTTTTTTCTAAATGTAAACATTGTTTTTTCATCTCCCAAGTACAGTCCATAACTACTTTTCTCTTTTCTTCTTTGATCTAAATAAATACTCTGTTAGACTCCTAAAACCTCTGTTGTTCAAAGCTATAGAATAGAATGAGATATCAAATGCTTATAATTTCTTTTGGTGTTTATTTTAATTAGGAATCATCAATCATCATTGATTGACCTAGGAACTTTTTAATTTCTCTATATTAGAGGATCTTGAATTTCAAATTTCAAATTCAAATTTTAAATAATATATATAATGTATCAGTCAATGATAAGCTTGTCCTGCAAATGCAGGTAATAAATTAAGATGGATCTCTTCTCACTGAGGGACGATGCATGAGTTATACATACGTACTCATTTTATATATAGCTAGGCTTGTGTTTATGTTTTACTAAACAAGAATTTAAGTTGATCGATTCTTCACATAATTCACTTAAAGGACAACTTCAATATGACCTTACAAATATATGCATTTTGAGTACATACCTAAAGTCTCTCGAGACGAGCACATGCATGTTGTGAAGGCAATATGGATCAGTGACAGAAGAAGTACGTATGGGCTATCTTGGATTGTAACTCAATTTTTTTTAATTATTTATATAAATTTTATTAAGTACGAATTAGACTGGAAATATGCCAAAAATTTTATTAAGCCCTTTAAATACGAATTAGAAGTGAAAGTACTGAATTAAAATTGAATTGAGATCGAATAAAATTCATCAGATAGACACATAAATAATGAGTATATTGGTCCAAATTAAGATTAATTTGGTTTTGATTTCGTCAAATTATAATCGAACCAAATTTTATTGGGTTAAACTGATTTAATTGATTTAAAATGAGTTAGGAATTTATTGAGAAAACATAATCTTTCCTTTCTTTTCTTTTATTCTCTACCACATAATAAGCAGCCTCATTCCCGTCGTCTCATGCGCAAGCTTTCACTCGCACCCCACAACCACTCCCTCCATGGCATACCCTTGCACTTGCTTTGCGATAGTAGTGCTACAAATTGCAAGACCTCTGAACCAAAGAAGCTTTTCTAACTCTCTAGAACATAAGTATGGAATGCAATGCTTGTATTGAATGAATAAAATGACAAAGTGGAAGGAGACTTATTTATAGTTTGCAAAGGGCTAGAAAAACCTCTTGGTTCAATCAAATCTTATTTGTCTAACTTAAATTGAATGATATAGATCACATCCCTTTTCAAGGAATATAATGTTCCTTCACTTGAATTTAGAGATGTAAACGAGCCAAGCTGCTCACGAGCTATTCGAGTCTCGGTTCGAAAAAAAGTTCGTTTGAGTTCGTTCGATTAAGTTAATGAGCCGAGCTCGAGCCTGATTTCGAGCTCGAAAATATTATCGAGCCGAGCTCGAGCTTAACAGTATTTGGTTCGTGAGCTCGCGAACATGTTCATTTAAAGGCTCACGAACGTGTTCGCGAACATGTTCATTTAAAGGCTCACAAACGTGTTTGTTAAAAGATTAGCGAATATATATATATAACATGAATTATAAATATTATATATTAACGAGTCAAGCTCGAATTAAGCTCGTTTAACTTTTAAACAAGCTATTTTCGAACCGAGTTCAATTCGAACTGAATTCGTTTAACTTTAAAACTAGCCTTTTTCGAACCGAGCTCGAGCCGTTCACGAACTATTTAATTTCATTACGAGCCGAGCTCGAGCTTAAGAATTAAAGCTCGAATCGAACTCGAGTCGAACTCGAGCTTAGGAAAAACGAATCGAGCTCGAGTTCGAGCCTCTTACTGTTCGACTCGACTCGGTTCGATTACACCCTTATTTGAATTCATTTGATTCATCGATTTTGAAACTAACGGCTTAGATTGAGTCTTATCTAAAAGAGCATTTTTTTTCTTTTCATTTGGATGTATCTGAGTCTTTCATTTTGAATTCAATGGCTGAAATTGAGTCATCCGAAGGGACATTTATGCTCTCACATTTAGCGTTTTGTTTAGGAGGAGATGAGAGAAGAAGAAAGAAAGATAAATAAAGGGAATGGAACTTTGATAAACCTGATTTGTCTATCTTAATCCGACGATCCAAATTAAATCATATCATTAATCCACACTAAACCTCTAGCAATTTCGACGACAATTATTTCATTGGTCTTATAATTGTGTTATATTATTCAACTTTTAATCTTTTTGTTTAATAGTCTCACACGTAATGTGGCGTCGAGACATCTTATGGATTTTTTTAAAAACATGTTTTCCTAACCAAATCACATTTAAATCAAGTTCAGACCATATAACAAAATTCAACCCCAAATGTATATGTATCTAAGCAAATATTCCTAGTCAAATTAAGATTTAGAACAAAATTTCATAACAAATATCAAATTTAAATTAGAACCAAAACATCAATTATTTATGAATTTATTATTATTATTATTAGACAACTTGTTGATCCCTTAAGCACAACCATAAAAATTAAATTAGAAATCAATCTAAAATTTATTAATTGATTAACAATTGTAAATTAAATTGTTTTAAAAAAATATAATTCATGATATTTATTCTTACGATTGAATTAATCTTAAAGATGATCAATTCAGTCCCAAAAAAATTTCATATTAATCATCAAAATAAAATAAGAAGAATAAATAAGTAATAAGTTCTGACAGATAATCTAACATCAAAAAATTTTCAACCTAAAAAAAATCACTGTTTATTGATTGACTAACAAAACTTGCAATTGCTAGTCAATTAGTGACATTGAATACAATAGGACTAATGATTCACTTATATTTTGTTAAATGAAAAATCCTGGTTTGTTAAATATTCATAAGTTTTTTTTTAAAGATAAGTTGATAAATAATATAGAAATATAAAAAATAAAGAAAAGGAGAAAAAAATCAAAAATAAAATATAAATCAGCAAAATCATAGAAATATAAAAAGCAAAATAAGTTTTCAAAAATATTTTAATATTGATATATTTTTTATTTTTAGTAATTAAGAATTATAAGAGTGCCCTAATTATTAGAATCGTCAAAAATTTATTTTTTTAAAAGGTCAAAACAATAGTTTATTATATTTTTCACTTTGAAAATATCCTTACTTATTCTAGCTTTGTTATATTATCTATGAAATAACTACATATTAAATAAATCCATTCAATTTTATCAAAAATACACTTTTAAATAAAATACTTTTTTATCAATTTGATTGAAATTATTATAATAATTATTTAATGATTGTTATAATAACCTCACAACTATTAAATAGCTGTTATTATATAGTTATTAAAATAGTTTCAATTTTTTTTGAAACAATTCCAATTAATTTTAACTAAATTTTTATATAGAAATACTTTATATAATTTTAATTAAATTGAATTTAAAATACGTTAATATGTTATTAATCATTGGGTTTAAGATTTACAATTTAAAATAAATTTATATCTTTTCAATATAAATAATTCATTAATAAATATAATTCATTAATTTTATTTTTTAAATTTAAAATAAATAAATAAATATATATTTTAATAAAATAATTTATTAAATTAATAAATATATCTCTTTTAAGTTTATAAATATTTAAATTAAAATTTATTAAATTAATTAACTTGATTTTACGATACATTTCACTTAATTCAGTTTTATAATTGAAGGATAATCATAGAAAAAATTTTCGTTAATCTCTGGAATCGTAAAAAATTTTGAGCTGTTAAGATAATCACATTCCCAGATTATAACCTATTTGCTGATATAGTAGCGATACTGTATTATTTGAGAATCAATTAACCTGAACCAAATAAAGTAATCATAACCTGAACTAAAGTTATCAATAATAACCTCCAACTAAATACATGTAGACATTAAGATATTTTAAAGATAAAAATATGATAAAAAATATTAGAACAAAAATATTTCTAAAATTAAAAAATATGATAAAATATTATTTTAATATTTTAAAAAAAACATCATTTCAACGAAAATAATAATTAAAAAGATCCTTTTTAATTTTTTGGCCCTATGGGGTCTATGAGAGAGAAAGTTGTTGTGCTGACACAAACATTGAGCTGGACACGGCTTAGACCAGCACTATTCGGTCCTCTGTTCATTTATGGAATTAATTTCATTTTAATCCATCAAATTAAAAAAAAAAAGGAAATAATGCATGATGTTCAACGTCTTGACCAAGAACGAGTACGTTTTACACGTGAATCCAACAAAACCGTGTCGCATCCACTTTATTATTATTATTATTATTATTATTATTTTTATTTTTATTTTTCACACAAATAAATAAACATGAACCAAAGCACTCCCACGACCACCCCATTCGGCAATTCCCGATCTCTCAACTCCATGGCGTTGCGCGCCGGCACCTTCTCCCGCCCCTCCCCGCTCCTCCCCCGCGCCCGCTGCTCCGCCGGCGCCCGACCCGACTCGCTGGCTCGGGAGTTCGCTGCCCTCTCCGCCGGCTTCCGCCGTCGTTTCTTCGCCGGCCTCAGCTCCGCCTCCCTCGTGGCCCTCGGCGCCAACTTCGGCGGCCTCACCAGCTTCCTCCTCGGCCTCTCGCCGGAGCTCGGACGCTCCCTGCGCCTCGACGTCCTCTACCCTGTCCAAGGATTCGCTCGCTGCCTCGACTCCACCCACGGCTTCGGTATCGACTAATTCCATCCATGATTCATTTTGATCGATCCCGACGTCGAATCGAAGCGAATTTCTAAAACAAAATTGAATCTTGCTCAGAGTTTATCTACCCGGAGGAATGGGCAGGAGACCAGACGCTTCTCTACAGGGCGATAGGAAAAGCGGAGGCGGAGCGATCGCTGGATCCTCTGCCTTCGATCAACGGCCGACAGACCGCCCGACCGGTGAGCGAGCCGGTGGCCGCCTTCGGACCGCCGGGATCCAACGGCGAGCTCAACGTCAGCGTCATCGTCTCCACCGTTCCCCGCGACTTCGCGTATGCTCTACTCATCTCGTCGTCCTCCTCCTCCTCCTCCCAAGTGACTAAAAACTGAATCTTTTTCACAGAATCGAGGACTTGGGCGGCCCGAAGGAGGTGGGTGAGACGGTGCTGAGGAGGATCGCCGGGTCGAAGAAAGGAACCGATGTGAACGCTAATCTTGTGGATGCATCGGTGAGGGAGGACGCTTCCAAGAAGGTGAGCTACTACAAGTTGGAGTTCAGGGTGGTGGCGCCATCGTTTCGCCGGCGCAACGTCGCCGTCTGCTGCGCGCGGGGTGGGAAGCTGTTCACTCTCCATGCGCAGGCCCCGGAGGCGGAATGGCCCAAGGTGAAGCGGGAGTTCTACGCCATTGCGGACTCCTTCAATCTTACTGATGCCTAGGAGAAAGACAGACAGAACGCGATTCTTTTCTGTTCTTTAATTAGCAAATACGGGCAATTTTTAATGATTTTTAAATTTTTTTTTATCTTTGTTCGATCGGTTTCATTCCCGATGATCATACAAAGCTATACGATTGAAAATTGAAAATTCTGAATCATTCATTTGTATTCTTCATCAAGAAGTTGTGAATCATTGAATGCTCCAATTCGTTGGTGTTCATAGATATTAAAGACTATGCCCTAAGCGATGATAAGAGACATAGATGTTTTTTTTTTTATCAAATAAAAAGGGTTCCAAATCCACTTAAAGTATTGTTCCGGTTGAGAAGTGCTTCTGGACACGCCATCGGACCTTCCTCGCCGTAGGGGTGGAACAGAAGGATGAGCAGAAAGCGGCGTGAGCTTCAGGGCAGGGGCGGATCCAGGATTTCATATTTAGGGGGGGGGGGTCATATAATGAAAACGATATACTCATTTGAACAAAAGAATTGCCCAAAGATACATATCAAGGACCTAAGTACAAACTTACATATTCGGCTAAAACTCACCCGATTTACTTCTTCTCTTCGACTCTTCCGGTCTGCCCTTCACGCCACTGCCGCCGCCGATTGACCCTGTTACCAGCACTGCCCAATCCACCCTTCACTCATCGGCGTCCTCAGCCACCTTGCAGATCGCTGACAATCCAAGCTGAAGTTGTTGTCGCCGCGCCCGACGAAGACACGAAGAAGACGGAGGCGCGATCGGGACCCAACGAAGGCAGACTCGCGATTTCTAAGTTTCCTTATCGGCTTATCGAATTGGTTTAGGATCCAATAGATCAACAACCCATTAACCCTAAAACCTATTAACCAGTAACCCTAAGGGTTTAATCTAAACACATTAAAAGGTTCAACTTGGGTTGGGGGGGCCATGGCCCCCCAGGCCCCTTAATACATCCGCCCTTACTTCAGGGGCTTCAGGACCTGCGAACACAAAGAACGTCAGTGGGAAGGCTAGGGGGTGCCCTGGCGCGGCCACTCCGACGCTCAAGTTAGGGACGGTGGGAGGAAAAAGGTGATGAACAGTATCTGGAGCGTAAAAGAAGAGTAGAGGTTCCGAGAGAGATACCTGCCGAGGGGAGTGGTCATTTTAAAGAGGAGATGAGCGTGCGCACATGTCACGTCATTATTAAGAAATGTCCCATCATGATCAATGAAGTGTCAGGAACAATCGAGTTCTCTATCCCATCGCCGATAAAGTGTTATCTTGTCACCATCCGTGCAGGCAGATGAGAGATTGTATTAATTAGTGGGGGCGTGGGCTTGTCAGAGATCATGATGAGGTGTACCAGGGCACTGTAGGGTACTGTCGATTTGGTTTGGTAAAGGGCACATGAGAGCATCAGAGCTCTTTAAAGGCTAAGCGAAGAAGAGAGGGGTGTATGAGCGATTCGGCCAAAAAGGGCGACCGAATGGACGATTCGGCCGAGCGATAACCGAATGGGCGATTCGGTCAAGCGATAGCCGAATGGTCGATTCGGCTAAGCGACAGCCGAATGGGCGTTTCAACCAAGCGATAGCCGAGGAGGCGATTCGGCCAAGCGATAGCCGAATGGGCGATTCGGCCAAGCGATAGCCGAATGAGCGTACGTTTATACCCTACGTGACTTAGTCAGTCAAGTTTATAGCTCCGGCTGGTCGGACCCTTAGCGTGGGACCAGGCTTGGACTTGAGTTCGACCAAGGACCCCTCGGATTATCCCCGTAACATAAGCCTCCCCGCTAGTCTAGTCGAAGGGAGCGTGAGTCGAACTGACTAGACCGAGTCGGGCTCGAGTTTGAGTCTGGTCTGAAAGCTTCGTCCGGTCCGGTGAGCGAGATGACCATGCGGTAATCATTAATCGAAGGAAGATTAACCGGCGGAGGACACTTGTCGCTGTGTGGTTGGCCACATTAATGGGGCGGAATGGCGACGGACATGCGTGGAGAGGGCCGCTGTCTTTTCCAAGACAGGCAATTAAGGAGGCTTACGGACTGATGTGATCTTCGAATCGTCTTCCTGACGTCAGCGGATCTGCTCGGGAAGTCGCGATCATCCGACGGTGGATGTCGAATCCCGCCTTTTTCCTGCCACCCGATCGAACGGTTGTGGTGGGGTAGGGTTTCTGTATATATGGGCGGCGATATACTCCAGCGAGACATTTGGTTTTCCTGCCTTTGAGTGTTTTCGCCGCTGCCCGCGCTGTAGTTTTTGCTTCTAGACCTTTCTTCTCCGGCGAACTTCTCCGCGTAAGCCCCGTTCTTCTTTCCTTCCTGATTTTCTTTCGAGTCTGTTCTGTGTCCAGTGCTAGGTTGGTAGGGATGTCGAAGTCCGACAAGGCTTAGTTCGAGTCCGCGGTGTCTGTTTTTGATAGAGCGTCTAGGTCGGCGGTGAGGCTCCAGTACGAGATCCCTCGCCAGTATAAGATTAAGGTTCCGAAGAGCCATCACCGGCTGCATATGCCACCCTCCGACTATCAGACCTTTTTCCAAGGTCAGCTAGAGGGAGGACTGCGGTTTCCTATCCCTGAATTCTTCATTAGGATCTCAGGGTACTTCGGGATTTCGGTAAACCAACTAGCTCCTAACTCCTTCCGCCTTCTCGCCTGTGTGTGTCTAGTGTTCAAGGTGTACGACATTCCATTGAACCCGACCGTCTTCCATTACTTTTTCTATCCGAAGAAGAAGGAAGACGGAGTTTTTTATTTCAACGCCCGAGCCGGGCTCAACTTCCTAGCCAAATATCCTTCTTCCCTTAAGTTCTGGAAGACCAAGTTCTTCTTTGTCCGTTCCTCGAGTCCCTTCCGCGTAGCCGAGTGGCAGGACGAGCTTCCGATTCCGCCTCGGCTGAGGGATTACAAGACAGATACCGCCTATTCGATGGCGTCGAAGGTGTTAGACGGATTGAAGTTTCACGCTGAGCGACTGATCGGCGAGGAGGGCTTGTTGTTTCGGGCGGGCTTGAGCCCGATCGCGGCGGAGCTGTCTCAGCCACTTGGTAAGATAGTATCGCTACCTTAGTCCGTTAATATCTAATTTCATGTGTGTCTTGGTTTTTTGCAGAGGATCTCTGGATGACGACGTCACTGAACAAGTTTATAAAGTGGGACCGCGCGTCTTTCAAGAAGTTGGCGACTCCCAGCTCTTCTGAAGGGAGTCCAGCGGCAGTGGCCTCAGCCGCCAGCCATTCGGTGGCGGCGGGATCAGAGACAAGGTCTCAGTCGGCCACACCATCCAGCCGAGCCACGAAGCGGCCCCTCAACAGAGGAGCCCCGCGAGAAGGCCTCCAAGACCAAGCGGCCCCGAGTGGAGGAGCCACGTGAGAAGGCTCCTAGGGCCAAGGCGCTGACAATCAACGAGCCTACCGACGAACCGGCATCGCACAAGCGTCCTCCAGTGGCCGAGGAGGGCAAGTTGAAGAAGAAGGCCCGTCCCGAACCACAAGCCAAGCCGAAGAAGAAGAAGCAGAAGCCAAGTCCTGCGACGGCGCCGAGGAGTACCCCCGGGACCGAGTCGAGCCGCTAGGCGGAGTCTCGGTTGTTAAGGCAGGCGACTTCGGCAGGGGCGGGACCGACTGCACCATCAGTGGCACCGACAATGGGCCCTATAGAAGAGTCGACGACTGGCTCGCCTATGGCCTTAGCCATAGAGCCCACCATGCCTGAATCCGAATCGGGAGGCGAGCAAGTCCCCCCTTGACGGCGCCAACCACTGCGCCCGCAGCTGTTCCTACTTCGGGTGCGAGGGACACCGAGCCGGGCATGGTAACGGCGCAGTCGGCTTGGTCACCGGAAACGACAGCCGAGCATTTTGCCGAACGGACATCGGAGCTACCTTCAAGCTCTCAAGTGAAGGCGATCGCGGCGCCACCAGTTGAGATGGAAGTAGAGGCTGAGGGATGAGCTGCAGCTGCCGCGTCAACGAG
Organism: Curcuma longa; assembly: GCF_044706935.1. Taxonomy (NCBI): domain Eukaryota; kingdom Viridiplantae; phylum Streptophyta; class Magnoliopsida; order Zingiberales; family Zingiberaceae; genus Curcuma; species Curcuma longa. The sequence continues at coordinate 2,504,958 of NC_133867.1, forward strand.
GGAGACGCAAGCGGTTGTGGAGGTGATCTTGCGGACAGCCGTTCCAGGATCCGCTTCACCGACTCCGATTCAAGTTCCCAAGGGGGACAAAGGGAGACGACAAGGGCCGCTACTTCGTCCACAGCGGGCCCATCTTCCTCGACACGACCGCCTCTACTTCCTCTCCCTGTCTTTCCTCCGGGTGTAGCAGGAATTTTTCCGGGAGGAGCATTTCCGCCGCAAGAGACCCGCACGCTCCCCGTTCCAGCGGACGCCCCCTTCACCAGGGAGGAGATCAATAGCGTCCTCGACCTCGTGAGGTCACTCCGAGGTCCCCATCATTATTCGCCCTTGGTGCTGTCGGACCTAACCAGCAGCAGCATTTATTCCACGGTTCGGGTATGTTCTGTTCATTGCTTCGTCAGTAACAACTTTAACAACAACTTTGGCTAATATTTTCGGGCGGTGCAGGTCTTATGCGAGACCCTGGAGGTTCACAACCGCTTGCCCCAGATATGCTTGCAGTTCCGATCTTTGGAGGAGCAAGTGGCGGAGTTGAGAGCCCGAGAGGCCGCACGGATCAGCGAGCTCCAGACGGCGCAGAGTGTGATGACGCAACACCAGCATCAGGCGAGTCTGGCCTTGGCGCGGCAACAGACAGCTGAAGATAGAGCCAAAAACTTAGAGCATGAACTGCAAGAGGCCCTATCTCAGGTGCAAGATATCAAGGAGGAGCTACAGCAGAAGGAAGAGCAGCTCTCCAAGGTAGAGGAGCGGCTGGTCAAGCAGGACGATGAGTTATACTACTTGGAGGAGCAGCTGGAACAACAGTACGCGGACTTGGACTTCGTCTGCGAGGAATCTAACGGCCGACAGACTCGGATCGAGACGCTGGAGGCCGAAACAGCAGAGCTGAAAAAACAAGTGGCCGACCTGACCGAAATGGCCAGGGTGGTCGAAGGCGTCTCAGCCGATGCACGGAATGAACTAGCTGCGTATAAGGTTAGTGAAGAGGACCGACTCGAGGCGGCCAAGGAGGCCTGGCTGAAGTCCAAGGAGTTCACCGATCAATTTTTGGAGCGGACTGCCAGCATGCTTCAGTCCGGCTTCGAGGGGGCACTGAGGCAGCTTCAGGCGGCGGGTGTGGTCATCTCGGACGAAGCTATAGACCAGCTGGACTCTCAGGAGGTATAGAAGGAGCTGCCAGAGTCGGACCGGACAGCTTCCGCAGTTGTGAAGAAACCTCCGGCCGGTAAGGGAAAGAGCAAGAAGAAGTAAATGTATTCGGCTCCAGCCCCCTCGTTGTAAAATTTTTTTGATATATGAATGGAAATTTTGTTGGTGCCTTTTTGCTTTTCTGTTGCTTCTGGCGTTTTCTTCGACTTACATGTAGCTAGTCCGAGTTGCAGGAGTAGGAGGGTAGAGTCTTGGAAAGGGAGAGTGAAACTCAGCTTGGGAGGGGACTGCGGGAGAACTGAGTCTCTTTCGAATGTGACAAAAAGGCTCGGTGTGAGACTGTGTGCCTTAGTCCTGTGGATTAGGTTGTGCCTGGCCGAATGAGGCATGCCGGTGGGTATGGAGAGATTCGTCTGCGCGATAGGGAGACCAAGTGCAACTTGGTGAGTCCCGGCATTCGGGGGGGGGGGGGGGGGAGACTAAACTCCCGTCGGGCTATGGAAGGCGACAATCGCGGGTGGCGGTGCCGGCGATAGCTTCCGAATCAGGAAGGTGATGGCGATGACGACTGCTCTCGAACCGGGAAGGCGATGGCGATGGCTACCGCTTCCGAATCGGGAAGGGGAAGGCGATGGCGATGGAGAGGGATGAAGACAAGCGTTAGCTTGAGCTGCAACAGTGTCGATGGCGTAGGTCCGAGACCTAAATAATGTTGATGGTGTAGGTCCGAGACCTAAGTAAGTAATGTCGATGGCGTAGGTCCGAGACCTAAATAATGTCGATGGCGTAGGTCCGAGACCTAAGTAATGTCGATGGCCTAGGTCCGAGACCTAAATAATGTCGATGGCCTAGGTCCGAGACCTAAATAATGTCGATGACGTAGGTCCGAGACCTAAATTGGCTCAATCTGCGACTATGTCCGAGTCGGGAGAGTAGTGTCGAATGGCTGGAAAGCCTTGGCGTGGGGAGGACCTGTAGAAGCATCACTATTATTGAGTATAATAAAGTTAATAAGACATACAGTGCTGCTTTGGCGCCCAGGGGCGCTAAGTATGGTAAGGCCGGAGATGCGTGGCGTTCCACGGCCTGATCAAGTCTTTGCCAGCCGAATCGGTCAAGTAATAGGCGCCGGCACTTGTCTTCTTGACCACTCGATAAGGTCCCTCCCATGGCGGTTTGAGTTTGCCCACGTCGCCTGCTGGCTTCGCTTTCTTCCACACTAAGTCGCCTACTTGGAAGGTTCTGGGGATCACTCGCTGGTTGTAGGTGGCGCACATTCTCTGTCGGTAGGCTGCAAGTCGCGAGGCGGCTCGGTCTCTGTCTTCTATGACGAGGTCTAGTTCCATCCTTCGGCGCTCCCCGTTGTCTTCGTCATAGAGCCTTCTCCTGTCTGATGGAACTCCTACTTCCATGGGCACTACAGCCTCTCCTCCATACACCAAGTGGAATGGTGTCATGCCCGTGCTCTCCTTCGGTGTGGTCCGGTAGGCCCAAAGCACACATGGTAGCTCCTCTACCCAGCTGCCTCCTTTGTGATCTAACTTGGTTTTCAACCCACGTAATATCTCCCGATTGGTGACTTCGGCTTGACCATTGGCTTGTGGGTAGGCTACTGAAGTGAAAGCCTGTTGGATCCCCAGCCCCTTGACACCAGGTTTGGATCTTCTTCCCTTGGAATTGGCGCCCGTTGTCGGAGACTAGCCGTTGTGGAATACCATACCGGCAGATGATGCTTTTCCATAGGAACTTGATAACGGCTTCTTCGGTGATTCGGGCGAGGGCTTCGGCTTCAACCCATTTAGAGAAATAGTCCACGGCGACCAGAAGGAATTTCTTCTGTTGTGGCCCAGCCGGAAAGGGTCCCACAATGTCCATGCCCCATTGATCAAAAGGACATGAAGTAGTGGAGGCCTTCAACAACTCGGTTGGTCGCCGCGAGAAGCTCTGGTATTTTTGACAGTGAAGACAGGCAGAGACCAACTTGGCCGCATCAGCTTGGAGAGTTGGCCAAAAATATCCAGCCAGGAGGATCTTTCGGGCGAGTGATCTCCCTCTTGGGTGATTACCACAGCATCCTTGGTGTGCCTCTCGCAAAACGTAGTCTGCGTCTTCTGGCCCCAAACACTTCAGAAGGGGATGGGAGAAGGCGCGCCGGTACAGCTGATCTCCTACAAGTGCGAACCGAGTCGCGTGCCTTCGGAGTGCCTTGGCCTGGTTCGGATCAGACGGGATAACTCCTGTTTGGAGGAAGTTCAGGAGTGGGCTCCTCCAGTCCTCCAATTCTGCTACTACTTCGGACTGGTCTATTTGAGCAATGAAGGCTACCTGAATGATTGGCCCTTCGTCTGTCCATTCGGCCATGGAGCTGGCCAGTCGGGCCAGCTCATCTGCTCTAACATTCTCTGTCCGAGGGATCTTCAGTAGAGAGACCTCTTTGAATTCTGTCTTGAGTTTAGTGAAGGCCTCGGCATATCGGCGAAGTCAATCGTTGCGGACTTCGTAATTTCCTTCTACTTGTTGCGCCACCAATTGAGAGTCGGAATACAAATGAACTCGGGCTGCTCCCATTCGCTTGGCTGCCTGCAGGCCAGCAAGCACAGCTTCATATTCAGCTTCATTGTTGGAGGCGCGAAAGCTTAATCTGATGGAGAGCCGAATCTCTTCCTCTTGGGGGGAGATTAATACGACCCCGATTCCGCTTCCTTGCCGATTGGAGGAACCGTCCACATATACCTTCCAGGTCTGCTCCGGCTCGCCTTCGGGTATCTCAGTGAGAAAGTCAGCTAAGGCTTGAGCCTTGATGGCAGTCCGGGGTTGATATTGAATATCATATTCCCCAAGTTCCACTGTCCATTTGACGAGCCGTCCGGAGATTTCTGGCTTCGTGAGCAGCCAACCCAGGTTGCTATTGGTCATGACTGTGACCGGATGAGATAAGAAGTATGGGCGCAGCTTCCGAACGGACAGAACAAGCATCCACGCCAGCTTCTCCAGGTTGGAGTATCTAGTCTCTGCATCTTTGAAAAGGTGACTAGAGAAATAAATGGGATGCTGAGACTGACCTTCCTGTTTTACTAGTACGGAGCTGGCGGCAGAGTGAGAGGCTGACAGGTACATCCACAGCGGCTCGCCTGGGGAAGGCTTGGCGAGCCGAGGGAGCTGGGAGAGGTACTCTTTGAGCTCAGAGAATGCCTTGTCACAGTCTTCGTTCCACTCGAACTTCTGTGCCCTCTTCAAGACCTTCAAGAAGGGAAGACTGCGTTCTGCCGATCTGGAGATGAATCGGGAGAGTGTGGTGATCCGGCCCATCAACTTCTGTGCTTCTCTGAGGTTGCGTGGCGGGGACATCTGGGACAGTGCTTGCACTTTGTCCGGATTGGCTTCGATCCCCTCCTCGGTTACTATGTAACCAAGGAACTTTCCCACTTGGACTCCGAATAGGCACTTGATTGGATTCAGCTTTAGGCCATATCGGCGCAGAGTGTTGCAGGTTTCTTCTATGTCAACGATGAGGGAGCCTCCTTTCTCGGACTTAATCAGTATGTCATCCACATATACTTCGATGTTACGGCCTTGTTGATGACGGAAGATTTTGTCCATCAACCGTTGATAGGTGGCTCCTGCGTTCTTTAGTCCGAATGACATAACAGTATAACAAAAAGTTCCATCTGCCGTTATGAAACTGACCTTATCTTGGTCGTTTACAGAAAGGGAGATTTGATGGTACCCATGATAAGCATCCAGCATACATATGTATTCACACCCAGAGGTGGAGTCAACCAGTTGATCAATCCTGGGCAGCGGATAACAGTCCTTCGGACAGGCCTTGTTTAAGTCTTTGAAATCCATGCAGACCCGCCATTTGTTCCCTGACTTTGGCACCAACACCACATTGGACAGCTAAATAGGGAAGTGCACCTCCTTGATGTATCCGGCCTTCAGCAACTTCTGTACGGATTCTTCTTCTCGGATCACTTTGTTCTACTCGGGGCCGAAGTGTCGTCGCTTCTGTTTGAGGGGGCGGGCTCCCAAAAGAACGTTAAGGCGGTGGACGGCGACAGAAGAGGCAACACCTGTGAGGTCTGTTGGAGCCCAGGCGAAGACGTCTTGATTCTGACGGAGGCATTCGGCCAGTTCCAGCTTTAACTCGGTTGGTAGTTCGGCGGTCACTTGCATAGTTGTCTCAGAGCGGTCGGGGCAGATTTGCAAGAGTTCCTTTTCGGCCGAAGTGCGAGGGTTCGGCACCTCTTGAACGGTATGCACTTCAGCTCCTTGAGTCCGTCGGGCCTTCCGGGCTTCAGTCCGGACTGCGTCGACGTAGCAACGCCGCGCCGTCACTTGATCGCCTCGCGCCTCGCCGACAAAGTCTCCTACAGGAAACTTGATCTTCTGATGGTAGGTGGATACGACGGCCGAGAAAGCGCCGAGTGTCGGTCGACCTAGTATCACATTATAGGAAGAGGGCGCATCCACTATAGTGAAGAAGCAATACCTCGTCCTTCGAGCTGGTTCCTCACCGAGGGAGATAGCGAGGCGTATCTGTCCCAGGGGACGAACTTCGTTCCCAGTGAAACCATATAAAGAGGTGGCCATCGGTTCCAGGTCAGTTATATCGATTTGCATTTGATCAAAGGTTGTCTTGAAAATGATGTTGACGGAGCTGCCAGTGTCGACAAACACTCTAGATATATCATAATTGGCGATGGTGGCCTTTATGACCAGAGCGTCGTCATGAGGAGTTTCCACTCCCTCCAAGTCTTAGGGCCCGAACCCAATGGTGGGTCCGTCTCCTCTGCTTCCTCCGACCACGCCGCAGACTTCCAGCTGTCGGCTGTGGGCCTTCCTGGCACGGTTGGAGTCTCCATCTGTAGTGCCTCCCGTAATCATGAGGATGTTGCCTCGGGGGGCGTTATCTTGATTGCCGGCCCGGGGATCGCGGGGGCCGGGTCCCTGACTGCGATCCCTCTCATTCTGAATTGGGGGAGTTAACTCCCTGGGAGAACGGTGGCGCTTGTAGGCGGCCCAAGGAGAGAGTGGCGGGGGTGGAGGAGCAGCCTGGTTGTGGATCTCCCGCTGAGGTTGGGGGGTAGGTACCGCCCTCCCAGAGCGTTGTTCTTCTGCCTCTCGGAGGACTCGGACATACTGATGGCAGTCCCGAGTGTCATGAGTTCTCGTCCGATGATACGCGCAGAAGTGGGACAGCCAATGCGAAGGCCCCGAAGGTTGGGTGGGCCGGGAGTCCACTGCTTGTATGGCACGAGGGCCGGCTTCTGGTCTAGTGGGACGCTCCGGCTCCGGCCTCCGTAATGGCTGAGGTAACTGGCGGCATTCATTTCGAGCAACCGGGGCCGGCTGCTGACTTGGTCCCCCGTGATGGTGGGAGTCAGAATTCGTGCGCCGAGCCGACTAGGCTTCCTCCACATGTATATACTTGTCGGCTCGGGTTAGCAACATGTCAAAGTTCTCTGGAGGCTTCTTGATGAGAGACCGGAAGAAATCACCCTCGATCAGTCCTTGAGAAAAAGCACTAACAAGGACCTCCGATGGAGCGGCAGGGACTTCCTGCGCCCCCTGATTGAATCGGCGCACGTACTGCTTGAGTGACTCCTTGGATTTTTGTTTAATGGAGAAGAGGTCCATCACAGTCTTTGATAATTGTCTATTTTATCGGGTAAATTAGGGTTTAGTTTGGACTAAATTGATTACATTTTATGTCGAAATTGGGTTTATTGAGCTTGATTCGTATTTTAGGTGAAATTATGCCTTCGTTCTATTTTCTCAAGAATTTTTTTGGTAATTATTGTATTAATTTTTGTGATCTTTGATTTTCAGGAATTAGAATGAAGATAATGATAATTGGAGGGCTCAATTGCAATTTTGGTTCAAGTCCGGGTCAATTCAGAGTCAAATTGGTTCAATCGGATTCGAAATTGGTTGAATTTAAGCTGCTAGACTTAACTCGAGTGCAATTCAAGATCAAATTCATGTTCAATTTAAATGGCTCAGCTCAAGTCCAACCCAAGGTTCAATTTAAGTGATTCAGCCAGCCCAATTAACAAGCTCAGCCCAAATTCAATCTGATTCAGCCCAAACTCAAGTTAAACCCGACCCACATTGGATTCAACCGGTTCAAGCCCTTGGATCCGGTTCAGCCGGGTTCAGAGCGCCGGTTCACTGAAGGGATAAAAAGAACGCCGTCGGCTCGATTGCCAGGGGGGCTCGGAAGCTAGGGTTCGCGATTCTTTCTCCGCCTCTTCTTCATCTTCGTCGAGCTCCTCCACGCCGCCTTTCCTTCGTGTCCCCGATCAGCTCTGAGCGGTGCCGGCCATTCCGATAGTCGACGAAGACCACCTCATCCACTGTCCCCTTCCCTGTCGTTGAGCACCACCGCTGTGAGCGGTTGTTCCATCGGGCGATCGCCGGCGACAGCCATTGCATTCGCCTCCACAGAAGCACGAAGGCAACCTTGGGCTCTGTCTGCGGTTGTAGCAGGGTTTCCCTTGGTCCTTGTCTGCGGTTGTAGCAGGGGGCCTCCGTTCTTCTTCCTTCCTTCACAGTCGCCGGAAAAAGGTAAGTAGGGTTTGTTTTCTTGGTTTACTAACTTGTCTGCGGTTGTAGCATGGAGGTGGACCATGGAGGACGATCCCGGAGCTTTCCCTTTCTCTGATCTTGTCTTGCCGTGAGGCTAGCGGCGAGGTCCACCTTCGTTGGCACAGATCGATCTTCATTGTTTCTGGCATTCATTCTGTGGTTGATTGGGGAACGATATTTCTAAATCCTAGCTTGTTGTTTAATCCATTACTCCTCTGTTTGTAGCTTTTCGTTAGCTGTTCGTTATGTTTTATTTCTGTTTTACTTGAATTGGGAACCCCCTTTACACTGTAGATACTTTCTAATTGCTAATTCTAATCCCTAATTCTGTTTTTAACCCTAATTCCTAACTTTAATTCCTAATCTATTCTTTGGTGTTGTAATATGTTAACATGTTAATTGAATAAGAACCATGTTTCTGTTGGATTGTTCATGTAGTGTTTGGTTTGGTTCTATAGAATGAAGTTCTCTTGGGAATGTTACTGGTTAGTTTAAGTTTGAATGAGATGAATCATGTAAATGCTTGATGTATGGAATGAATTGTAAGATGGTTGTTTGTTTAAATGTACATGGATGGATAGTTGTTGAAACCGGTTGTGTATGATGGGAATTTAAGTTTGAACTTGTGTCATGAATTGAAGTGGAACTATCTATTTAGGTTGGCATATTGTATGATGTGTGGAGTGTAGGATGTATGTTTTATGGCAGTTTAGTCATGTTGTACAGTATGTATGATCACATGTAGATGAATATTGTAAAGTTTATTCATGTTCAAGAATAAGTTATTTTGTTTGTATGCTTTGTGTATATTAGTATTATGTATTTGAGGATTGTATGTTGTAATATTTGTTGTGTATGTGTATGTTGTAGAATTCATGTATGTTTGTATAATATATACATATTGAACTCTATGTGTGTTTCATGTTGTATGTTAAACTTGTGTTAATAAAATGAGCTATTGAAAATGTAACATGTTGTATGAATGATTTGTATATTGTATGTTGTAATTGATGTATGTTGCATGATTTGTATATTTGTATAAATGTGTTGTTGTTTGAGTAAATGTACGATTAGGAATGTATAATATGTGTACTTATTATTCTTTTGTAATTTGTAGAATTAAATTGGGAATAAGAGGATTAAATAGATTGTTAGGAATAACTAAGATTCGCAATAATAAAAACCCCGCAACAGTTTTAAAATAACATTCTATCATTGAGTCCGAGAGAGAGACGATCCGGACCTCTCTATACTATTTAAGACGACAATAAAGAGGTTTGATAAATAAATAAATAATTAATTTTGACGGGTGTGAGTGACAAATAAATAAAGGGAATAAAAGTAAATAATAATAAATTTCCCATAGCAAAACACCCGCATCAGTCTTCCGATAGACTCGGCTGGTGGCGAAGTGCCTTAGAAAAGAGCTCCTGAAGTCATTAAAAGAGCAGATGGACGCTAGCGGCAGATGGTTGAACCAACGGATTGCTGAACCGGCCAAGGTGGTGAAAAAACCCGGCACTTGATAGCGTTGGTATACTGGTGTAACATGATAGCATTTTCAAATTTCCCTAAATGGTCTTCCGGATCGGCTGCTCCGGTGTAATCCGCAAGTTGAGGGGCTCGGAAATAGCGTGGGAGCTCCTCCTCTAAAATCCAAGGAGCGAACGGAGATTTGTGGGAGCTGCTACCTTCACCTAGACACAGACCCTTCCCCCGTGCGGGTCGACGAGGTGGAGTCCGCGCCGCTGCAGATTCTACGGACATTCCACCATAGTCTTCAAAAATGTAAGGCTGGGCATGGCCCTGGGCCTGATGAGCTGGGGCCCGATAGGCCTGGGCCTGATGGGCCTGATCCTGAGGGGCCTGAGATTGATGGGCCTGGGTATGATGGGCCTCCGTGGGCTCAAACAATCGGCGCGCCGGGGCTGGCACCGGTGCCGGTGGGGCTTCAGCGGAGAAAGAGCGAGGTCTGGAAGGAGCAGCGAGTACCTACGGCTGCTGTCTGGAGACCGCAAGAACGGCAGCGGCTACCGCCCTGTCAAAATCTTCCTGCGTCATGGTGAGAAGGCGAGGTTGAGGGGGTTCATCCATCGGCATCTCAAATCCGGGCTAAAAGTCTTCCCACAGACGGCGCCAAAATATGTTCCGGTTGAGAAGTGCTTCTGGACACGCCACCGGACCTTCCTCGCCGTAGGGGTGGAACAGAAGGATGAGCAGAAAGCGGCGTGAGCTTCAGGGGCTTCAGGACCTGCGAACACAAAGAACGTCAGTGGGAAGGCCAGGGGGTGCCCTGGCGCGGCCACTCCGACGCTCAAGTTAGGGACGGTGGGAGGAAGAAGGTGATGAACAGTATTTGGAGCGTAAAAGAAGAGTAGAGGTTCCGAGAGAGATACCTGCCGAGGGGAGTGGTCGTTTTAAAGAGGAGATGAGCGTGCGCACATGTCACGTCATTATTAAGAAATGTCCCACCATGATCAATGAAGTGTCAGGAACAATCGAGTTCTCTGTCCCATCGCCGGTAAAGTGTTATCTTGTCATCATCCGTGCAGGCAGAGGAGAGATAGTATTAATTAATGGGGGGCGTGGGCTTGTCAGAGATCATGATGAGGTGTACCAGGGCACTGTAGGGTACTGTCGGTTTGGTTTGGTAAAGGGCACATGAGAGCATCAGAGCTCTTTAAAGGCTAAATGAAGAAGAGAGGGGTGCATGAGCGATTCGGCCAAAAAGGGCGGCCGAATAGATGATTCGGCCGAGCGATAACCGAATGGGCGATTCGACCAAGCGACAGCCGAATGGCCGATTTGGCCAAGTGACAGCCGAATGGGCGTTTCGACCAAGCGATAGCCGATGAGGCGATTCGGCCAAGCGATAGCCGAATGGGCATACGTCTATACCCTACGTGACTTAGTCAGTCAAGTTTATAGCTCCAGCTGGTCGGACCCTTGAGCGTGGGACCAAACTTGGACTCGAGTTCGACCAAGGACCCCTCGGATTATCCCCGTAACAAGTATGTATATGGTGTCCAAGCAATTGATGACGTCGAGGCATTACGTCAAGAGCCACTTCGTTTTTTGAATTTATTTGGTGATCAAAATGTGGGATCAGATTATCCACTTCAAAATTAATCAATGTAAATTGGATGCCTATATATATATATATATATATATATATATATATATATATATATATATATATATATATATATATATATATATATATATATATATATATATATATATATATATATATATATATATATATATATATATATATATATATATATATATATATATATATATATATATATATATATATATATATATATATATATATATATATATATATATATATATATATATATATATATATATATATATATATATATATATATATATATATATATATATATATATATATATATATATATATATATATATATATATATATATATATATATATATATATATATATATATATATATATATATATATATATATATATATATATATATATATATATATATATATATATATATATATATATATATATATATATATATATATATATATATATATATATATATATATATATATATATATATATATATATATATATATATATATATATATATATATATATATATATATATATATATATATATATATATATATATATATATATATATATATATATATATATATATATATATATATATATATATATATATATATATATATATATATATATATATATATATATATATATATATATATATATATATATATATATATATATATATATATATATATATATATATATATATATATATATATATATATATATATATATATATATATATATATATATATATATATATATATATATTAAAGACTATAGTTTGTTGTTGGAGTCATAGTCAATCTATTTAGCTTAGACATAGATAAACACATTCACTTAAGGTTTTAGATTGAAGAGTTAAATCCCAAAGGGTAATAAGAGAAATTTTATGGGATCGGAAAGGAAGAAGTGGGAAAGGAGCAAGCAAGCCGAGGGATCTAATACCAATGACTATCGAGAATTAGTATCTAGAAGGGAGAATAGCAAACTCGTCCAAACACTATCTTAGAAGGTTTTTATGATTTACCATGATTTACCATGCACATTGGATCTAAATATAGTTGAGACCTCACTTTTAGTGAAGAAGATTCAGATGTGATTGGTTCTTATCTCCAATAATATGCCCGAGTTCGCATTGCCAATTGCTTGGTAACTAGAGGGCTAATTCATATTGCACATTCTTGAAGATGGAATAATCTCGAGAAGAACTATATGTAAAAAGTACTATTTTGACAAGGTTCATAGAAAATAAAATTACAACTTGGGGAACAAATGATTTAACTTTTACTTTGGGCGAGGAGCTTTGTGTTCAACTTGTGGAAGTCATGTTTTTGGTACATAACCTATTATCACTTAAAAGGTGAGTTTGTCCATGCTAATTTCCAATAAGTTGAGTTTTGCACTGCTGACCTATCATTTTTTGTGATAAAGTTGCCCACTCCAAAAGGATCAGGTTTGATTTAGAAGAGTCGAGTTGTAATAACTACTTGAACATGAGTCAAGGAGGCTTGATATATGTCTCCTGGGATATAGTGTGGTGATAAAAGATAGGGGGATGATTCTCATACAATGAGGATTCGAATCTTACGCTAGATATTTTCGAACGCTCGCGGAGTTTGAACTACTCGTGATGTTAGAGTGTTGCATCAGGACTCATCTATGCTTTCTGAATTTATTGATGGTTGATCTATGAGATCGGACCGTACCGGATTATTCACTTTCAAGATTAGTCAGATCGCAAGAATTGAATGTCTGGATTAACAATAAAAAAAGGACTTGATACACTAGGTTAAGGAGATTGTTGATAAGGAATAAGCTTCATAAATAGGATTATAAACAAGTTAAGTCAACTCAAGCTTTGTATTATTCAAGTTTATTTGATAAAGAGTTCTCACTTTTATATTAGTTCGTTTTCATCTATTTACAAGTTAATTAAAATTTTATTGATCAACATCATTCATAAATATTATTCATGGATATTATTTATAAATATTATTTACAAACAATTCATAATCTTCCTTCACAATATCAATAAGTTAAAAGGATATGTGTTCAAATTATTTATTTAATTTATTTAGTTTATTGAGTTATTCATAATTGACCTTATATAAATTAAATAAACGTAAATAAATTTTTATCGAACTAAACAACAAACTTGTTTATTGTCGTTTGATTCATTTAGACTCCTATTCATAATTCAAATAGAGTAGATATAATTTAGCCTAAAACAAGAGCAGTAAAAACATTTAAGGTCCATGGGTTTGAAAAAGCCTAGATGCCATATTGGAGAAGAAGCTCCTTAGTGTAAAGTTTAAATCAACGCATATGACATAAGGTATATTTTTATAAATACCGATATAAAGGGTTGGATTTAGTATGACATGTTGGGAATTATGTTTTTCTAATCGTATGAATTCTAAAGAACTCAAAAGAGGAAAACAAGTTCAACATAAGAATCTAGTTACATCATCTTATACAACATAAATTAAATATAGAAGATAAGACGATGGACCTGAATACAATAGAAATAGCCATAATCTTTATGTATGTCATCCACGGATATGATTTTGAAAAGAAAAGCAGAACAAGGATGTCGGTCTTCAAAAGGAATTAGGTTGATGTTATCGTAATCTCTTTACCGATGGAGAGTGTAGAGATATGTTAAAATACCTAATTCAACGGGGACTATATCCTTTATATATGAACTCATTTGTTATCAACTCATTAATGATAACGATATTGATTAATGGATTTTACGCATATAAACTTTTACCTCCAATAACTTAAACCCTCCTAATTAATTAATTAGATCATCTAATAAATTTGATTTTTAGTGATATCAATTGGCATGTCACAGATACATATAAGTCTTAATATCCAACATACATAAGATTGTTAGTACGGATAATATCTCCACAATGATATGATAATGTCCACTTTGAGCCTAAGCCCTCATGACTTTGTTCTTGGGCTCTCCCCAAAAGGTCTTATTCCAATGGAGATACTTTCTATCCTTTTAACCCCATGATCTTTTCCATCTGCTTTAGATGTGGGACTATGTTTGCACCCTTGCAACCCAATAATCCCTCCCTCAAACAAAGGACCACAGGCCCCCCTCAATATCATTTTTGATGTTTGAATCCTCGACCCACCAGGACTTTTTGTCCCTCGATCCACCCGACCTACTAGGACTTCCCACCTAGCCGCAACTAGAACTTTTTGCTACTCGGTCCACCCGACCTACTAGGACTTCCCACCTAGTCGCAACTAGGACTTTTTGCCCCTCGGTCCACCCGACTTACTAAGACTTCCCACCTAGTCGCAACTAAGATTTTTTGTCCCTCGGTCCACTCGACCTACTAGAACTTCTCACATGGTGTCTGGTCCTCTTGATTCAGACACGGGAGCACCCACTTCCTTTGTTTTAAGGTTCAAACCACATGGTTAGATCTAGATCATGGCTCATCCGGCGGTTAGTCCGGTGAAGACCCACTTCCTTTGTTTTAAGGTTTAAACCACATGGTTAGATCTAGATCATGGCTCATCCGGCGGTTAGTCCGGTGAAGAGCGGTCTCGCTCTGATACCACTTGTTGGGTCTTAAGGATGTACGCATCTCCTCAATGGCATGATATTGTCCACTTTGGGCCTAAGCCCTCATGATTTTATTTTTGGGCTCTCCCTAAAAAGCCTCATTCCAATGGAGATACTTTCCATCCTTTTAACTCCATGATCTTTTCCATGTGCTTTAGATGTGAGACTATGTTTGCACCCTTGTAACCTAACAAAGACGAGTCAACTCATGCAAAATCACTATATTTTCCTCTTTTAGAATTTGTCAGAGATGGATAAATGTCTTTGAAAAAGCCTTTAAAATAAATAAAAATAATAAGTGAGAGAATAACTTTTAAAATAAGTATGGAGCTTATTGAATTTGAAATCTTAAGCTCAAAATAAAAAATAAATTAAATATAATTTGAGCAATGGAATAGCAAGAGAGAGAGAGAGCACTTTGCTACTTGAGAATTGTTGTTAGATGAGCTCTTCTTGACCTCCTCTTGTAGTCCTCCAAATGATCATAGATAACTTTCAACTATTGTTTCTATATTAATGTTAATTAACTCAATCATTGCACCAATTAACTAAAACATGGATCACAAAAAGACTTGTCTATCAGCTTCGATCTTCGATTGACTCAAACATTTTTCAATCGACTCAGGTTCAAGCTAGTTGACTTAGACACCTATTAGTCAACTCTTTTTAGATCTATGTACAAAGAGCATGTATACCTTTTTGAGTCAGAATGTAGGATTAATATTCTCCAACCAATCATAAATGGAGTTAGACTAAAAAACTTCATTAGTTGACTCTAAGCTTATCAATTGACTCTAATTAATAAGATATTACTAAATATTATTATTATTTTTAATATTTTATTAATTGATTATCTTGCCAACTCTACTCTAAATAAAAATATTTTATTTGTTTGAGACAGAGTCTTAGTTGACTAAATCAATCAATTATTTGCAAATTCAATTGACTCAACTTAGAATAGAACCTTTATGTTCACAGAGTCTATTGAATTTGTAATCAGTCAACTTGAAATAAAACCTTTTTGCTTGTAAACAATATGCCTTGGGTCAACTACTTAATCGACAAAATATTAATCCTCAGCTAGCTGAAATATTGACTACAACTCTAAATACATGTTACTTATTGAGTTTATGCTTAAGTAAAAAAAAACTATCAAAAGCTAAAATACATGCCACTCTAAGATCCTCACTACTCACATTCCAAGAGAACTTACAATGAGGACTTCTCGTGTATTAGGCATCCGGTTAAATTTGACCTACTAAGACTTTTCTTCTATCAACTCCTTTAAAATTTGATTTTACATCCATTTGACAAAGTAAAAAATATCATTTAAAAGTTGCAAAATCTAAAAACGTTAGGATAAATTCTAAACAATCCACTGGTGCATAAGTCTCATTATAATTCAACCATTTTATTTGGTTGAAATCTTGGATCACCAGTCTAATCTTGTTTTGAACTATATATCTATTTTCATTCATTTTATTGTTAAGTACCCAATAGTGTCAATGATTAAGAAATCCTCTAGTCTGAGAAATAGTTTACAAACTTTATTTCTCTCAAATTGAGCCAATTCATAGTTAAGTCATGCAATGCCGCATCCGTACTCTTTGGCTTTGGTTCTTACTCCTTAGGAGATATCTCCTACAACTTGTTCGACTAGATGAGTTCTGCTTGACTTGTATACTCTATGAGGTTGAGTCATTTCTTCTAGATTGTCTTCCTTAGTTCGGTTGTCAACCCCTTCCTTTCTACTCGTTGAGAAGTGCTTTCCATTGTTGAATTTGAAACCAAAACAACAATAACATGCTCATGCATATGTTATCAATGAAAAACCATGCATGGGACCTATATTTAGGATCCCCCTACACCTAAGCTCTCTCTAGAGTTAGGAATTCTTAAAATCCATCATTAAAGTAGAATAATATTCCCATAACTTTTTTCTCTTCTTCGTCTAATATGAAATCAAGTTCCTCCAATCTCAACATAGGAGAACCTTTCAAAAGGAGAACAAAGTTTCCAACTTAAACCTTTTCTCTACTCTCCTCTTTGTCACACATCAACAAGATACACCAACAATGTCCCAAATATTGAATGACCCTCAACTTGTATTTAAATCTCCCATCAAATTTCACATGAATACAAAATTCTATGGTCATTTTCATAAATTGAAACTCCAAATTCAACTTTTCCAATATAGTACCAGTTGACTTAAAATCATTTTCAATTGATTGTTTTCAAAGATGATCAACACTATTTAATCTCTCGATTAGGGTATTAATCAACTCATAATTATTTTCCAATCAATTGATTTATAAAATAGTCAATTGTTGTTTTTAAAATTCTCATCTAAGTTAATTTTAGAAATTCACAAAATTTTTTAATAAAATCTTAAAATTCTCAAATTTTGCAGAGGTTTGTTTAACCCAAATACTTAGGAAAAATAGATTCTCCAAAAATCCTTATCAATTCTAAGTTTGACAATTTTTTTTGAGATCTTTTTCTAAGTCTATAATTAAAGCCGTCAATTTGGATTAGGCCCGTTGGATTGGCCTGCCCTGTCGAACAATTTAAGCGGATTGGATTGAAATTTTATCAACTCATTTTAAGGTGGGTTCAGGTGGATTAACCCGCCTAGGCTCGTGACTTGCGTGGATTAACCCGCGGATTGAGAAAATTTATTTTTTTCTTCAAAATTTAAAGTTAAAGGAGAAAATTCAATGAATTAGTATGCTTGACCCATCTAAATCGCAATGCAAACTTAAAATTTTCAACTTAACCCGTTTAAACTACAATCCAAACTTAAAATTTTTAATATTTTTTATATATTTTGACAAGCCCGTGGTTGACCAGCCTAACCCACGACCCGCCTTAAGTTGGGTTGTATTGGAAATTTTTCAATCCGCCAAATTGGTGGGCTGGCTCGTCCCGCCCCGTCATATGACGAGTTTTTGGCGGATTGGCCCGCCCCGCGGGTTGACCTGTTTGACAGCTTTATCTATAATCTTTTCCCTCAAAGCTTAGTCCTCCAATTTAGCTTTTGAATCATAGATTTGTTTTGTCCATGCACCTTGGACATTTCTTGACTTATTGTAAGCATATGTTTGCCTTTTTTGATTGCTTGCCTAGGTCCTCAACTACCTTCCTATCGTTGGACAAGGTAGTCCTCTCATAAAATTGTTTCCTAGAATTATCATGCATTACAATCCTATATCCATCATGATATTTGAGGCTAAAATTTTTCATAGGTACATGAATACTATCCCTTAAACATAAAAGAATTGGAATTATAATTCAAATTCAAAGTAAGAGAGAATACATTCTCCTTTACCTTTAGAGTCTCCCTTGACACGAGCATCTATTCTTCCATCTTTTCACTTCTTTTTTACCTCCCCCTTCTTTGGGCACTTTGAGTGGTAATGACATCTCTCCCTACATGTGAAGCAAATGATATAGTTATTCTTCTTAGTTTCTTCTTCCTACAACTTGGGTTAGATGAATATGTTTTTTAAATTCACCAAATTAGGAATTACCTCTTTCGCCTTTTCTTGCCTAATTGGCATTGCACCTATAACATACAATGTGTTCCTTTGGCTTGGTGTTAGTGGAAGTACTCAAAGGTTCTTCCTAGCTTGCTTTTTCTCCTTGTTTGGAATCACTTTCATCCTTTGAAGAGATGGATGGTTCTTTACTTGATCCATTTAATGTAGAAGGCCTAGGGTCCTCTTTGACTTCCTCAATTGTTGAACTCATAATCTCTTTCCCTTCTATCTCTAGTAGAGTTTCTAATTGTTCTTTACTTCCCTCCACTTTCTCTTCACTCTCCTAATTTTGGACTTCTCACATTTCTTGGGATTCTTATGAACGCACACAATTTGCTCTCAAAGATCCCATGCGTCCTTGCAGTCTTCATTTATCTTGTTCAAAATCCTGTTGGGCACCATTGACACTAGGGAATTGTAAATTTTCTTATTTCCTTCATATAATCCAAATTGGTGTTCTGTGAACTTTTCTTGCTCTCTTCATTTCTAGGCCATGTGTACCCCCAAAGCATGGTGAAACTTCTTCTTTAGTTGATTGAAAGGCAATGCACTACCATATCCTTCCAAAACTTAAAGTCCTCTTGATATGGTGATATTTCATAGTTTTTATCAAATGAATACACCTTATATGTCATTCTAGTCATCTTTGACTTACCCTCTTGGTAGTTAGTTCAATGAAGATTGAACTCGGTTTAATATCAGTTGTTGGAATCAAATGATCCTGAAATGCTCTTCCTACTGATAGCAAGGTTACACGCAACACATTAGCATATAAAATAAAAGCATTCACAATCATGTTTACCAAATTGCTAACATATCTATTTAATGTGGTTCAATAGCCTCCAAGAATCTACTCAATGGTTTATGATCCATTTGTGAATCACTCTCGGAAAGCACCACTTTCTTGTTCTCAGACATCTACTGGAGGTGAAGAAAATTCTTATTAGCTCAAAGATTACAAAGGGATTATAAATGAATGTTATAAAACTTATAAGGTTTTTTGATAATGTTGACCACCTTTATTTTGTTAACCTTAAAGTCACTTGAAGCCCTCCTTTTATAGGTTTTGAAATCTTGCTTAAAGTTGTCTACAACACAATAGTTGATTGGTCTATCTTCATAGTCAGTTGGTCATTTTAATTCGATCGTTATCGCGTAGCAATGACTCCTTTTCTGCTTTCCACATGGGCAAGCAATCGATTGGCCATTTACCATCAATTAATTGATGCCATCAATTGAATGCCTAACTAACTTAGCATGAATAGAATCATTTTATTCGTTGGCTCCTCAAACTCAATCAATTGCCCTAGTCAACCCATCCATTAGTCTATCATCATCAATTGACTATTCAACCTCTAAACCCTGAATCTAATTGGGACATTGAGTTTCACGATCACTAGTTGATTATTGCCTGTCACTTGACTACAATCACTTCTAAAGTCGAGTTTGCCTATGTCATATTCTACCCTCATCTCCTATGGATACAAGTTACTCAACACTTACAACTCATCAGAGACTCACCATCACAGCTTGACTTCGCCTCTCGACCAGAGACTTATATCTCCTATCAAGTTACTAGATCCCTTAGATGGGCACAAGTTCATAATTCCTCCATATGTTATCATTTACCCCTTCACCTATGAAATCACCTCTATTAACTATCATCCTTGTTGTTGTTGGGCAATTTTGCCCCAAGCGATTTAGATTTTAATGTTTGGCTAAATTAGGTTAAGTTAGGCAATGGTTGTTGATCTAACATGTGTGACTTGAGTTCACAGGAAAGTCCAGGAATGAAATCTTGGCAAAGGTGAAGTCCCAGAGGCGCTGCCTCTTGGCAAAGGTGAAATCCCGGAGACGCGACCTCTTGGCAAAGGTGAAGTCCCGGAGGCGCGACCTCTTGGCAAGAGAAGACTTAGCACGACAAAGTTGAGGGAAACGTCTCAAGCGAGTGCAAGGAAGTGCACGAGGCTTGTGAAAGGCGTTTGAAGACTTGTGTCAAGGCTAAGGGACAAAGAAGAAGTTGAAAAAGGGAGTTTTCAGCTTAGGCAGTCGACTGGCCCTACCAGCAGTCGACTGGAGTTGATCCGAAGAACACACAGCCAAGAACAGAAAGATCAGTCGAGTGGACAGTCGACTGGGACCAGTCGACTAGCGTTGGAACAGTCGACTGGTAGACTACCATTGAGCGACAACTGACAAATTAAATGCATATTTAATTGCCGTTGAAGCCCATCAGTCGACTGGCCCTAGGAGCAGTCGACTGGTTCACTGAATTTTATAAAAAGAGCGGTCAACGTCGCAGAGCACACAGATCTAATTCTCTCATCTTCTTGATTGCTTTGTTACACTGTAAAAGCTCTTTCTCTTCCTCTTAAACTTCGCTACAAATCTTGTACGAGGAAGAAACCCTGTTGTGAAGGTTTCTCCGCCTTCGAAGCGTGCTTCGAGAAGGAGGTTGTTTCATAGTGGAATCGTCGGCTGCGTGTGTGGATCCTTGGATTAGTCACCTCTTTGAGGTGGATACCAAGTAAATCGAACCGGGTTAGCGTTTGTTTCTCTGTACTTTATTATTATTACTTTGCTTCCACTAACAATCTCGCAGAGAAAAATCGAAAGACGCTATTCACCTCCCTCTAGCGAACGCCTCGATCCCAACAGTTGTCTTAATGTTTCTTGTCTTACAGTTCCTCAATCTGCCTCATGAAACTTTCTCTAATCTCTTTGAAACTTAAGCCATCAAGTTACCAACCTGGGCATACTAAATCAATGCTGTAAAGTTGCTCCAACACTATTTTAATGCCTTTTATTTTACTGTCTCTCAGATATCTCATATCATCCATTTTCCATCTCAGCAAACCTCTAAACCATTAAATGTACCATCTTGATCACACTAAACCATGAACTCCTTGCTTTTTCATCTCATCAAACCTTTAAACTATTAAATGTACCACCTTAAATATCTCATATCATCATTTTTCTATCTCATCAAACCTCTAAACCATTAAATGTACCATCTTAATACACTCAGCCACGAGCTCCTTTTTTTTTTATATCATCAAACCTCTAAACCATTAAATGTACCACCAAAATCACACTGAGCTATGAGCTCTCCATTCTAGTATTCCTACAATCCGCATGCATTGTTGGTGCAATCTTTGCCCCAAGTGCATTGAGTTTCAATGTTTGGCTAAACCATGTTTAAAGTTAGGCAATACTTGTGATCTAACATGTGTGATGCAAGTTTGCAGGAAAGTCCAAGCGTAGTCTTGGCAAAGAAAAGTCCAAAAGTCTTGGCAAAGAAAAGTCCAAGTGGGAAGTCTTGGCAAAGGAAAAGTCCAAGTGGGAAGTCTTGGCAAAGGAAAAGTCCAAGTTGGTCTTGGCAAGGAAAAGTCCAAGTGGGAAGTCTTGGCAAGGAAAAGTCCAAGTGGGTCCAAGTCTTGGCAAGGAAAAGTCCAAAGTCTTGGCAAGGAAAAGTCCAAGTCTTGGCAAGGACTTGACATGACGAAGCTGATGGAAGCATCTCAAGCTAGTGCAAGGATGATGGAGCATCCAGGGAAGGCATGAGGCTGTGGGAGATGTTTGAAGGCCGAGGTCTAGGTCAAGAGAAGCTGAAATGTGATTTTTCAGCTTCACCAGTCGACTGGCCCTGCCAGCAGTCGACTGCTCATAAATCAGACGCACACAGAAAAATCAGTCGAGCCAGAGGAAGACAGGAGTCGACTGGGCAGTCGACTGGTGTTATGGTGAGTCGACTGTTGCCAGTCGACTGGTCTTGGAACAGTCGACTGCTATTTGAACGTTGCAGAAAATTGGCAAGCATTTAATGCGCTTTAATGCGAGATTTTGTTGCCGATTGAAGGCATCAGTCGACTGGCCCTGCCAGCAGTCGACTGATGTTGCAGAATTATAAAAGAAGCCTGCTCGAGATCAACTCAAGAATTCTTGCTATTCTTTCATTCTTTGTGCTTCTTTTGAGAACGTGTTTGTTCTCTATTCTCTGCTTTCTTCCTCTCCTCCTAAACACTATTTCATATCATTTTGAGGAGATCGAAAGAGTTGTAAAGGTTTCTCCGCCTTCGAGGTTTTCGAGAAGGAGAAGATTCATAGTGCATCGGGTGTGTGCGTGCGTGTGGATCCTTGGATTAGTCACCTCTGCGGAGGTGGATACCAAGTAAACAAACCGGGTTAGCGTTGATCTATTGTTTTCTCTTTTATATTTTGCTTCCGCTAACACTCTTGCAGAGAAACAATCAAGAAAAATCGAAAAACGCTATTCACCCCCCTCTAGCGAACCAACCGATCCTAACAAGTGGTATCAGAGCCGGTTACGTTTCGGAGGATCTAACAATCAACCGGAGCAACTCATGGCGTTCCAAGAGGGATATAGCACCGCACGACCACCATTCTTCGACGGAAATGATTTTGCATACTGGAAAGGTAGAATGGAATTTTATTTAATGAATGACTTTGAAAACTGGATTATTGTTGTAGAAGGCTTCGAAAAACCTAAGGATGCAACTGGAACAACCCTACCTATCAAAAACTGGTCAAAGGACATATGTAAGAAGGCGCAGGCAAATGCAAAAGCCATAACAACCTTGCAGTGCGGACTTTCTAAAGAGCAATTGAGCAAGGTTGGACCTTTTGAGTCGGCAAAAGAATTATGGGAGAAACTCATTGAACTGAACGAAGGATCGAGCGAATCTCGACGAGCCAAGAAGGATCTCTTGGTAAGCCAATTACAATCTTTTTCAATGAGATCTAATGAAAATGTAAGTCAGATGCATGGAAGGTTCAAGGAAATAGTAAATGGACTCCATGTAATCGGTGAAAAGATCGATAACCGCGATCTTGTAAGGTATGTGTTACAAGCCTTTCCCCGAACTACTTTATGGGCATCTATGGTTGATGCGTATAAAGTATCAAGGGATCTATCCGCTGTTAAGCTTGATGAATTATTCTGTGAATTTCAACTACATGAGCAAGCTAATATGGCAACAAAAGAGAAAGGTATAGCCTTGATTGCAGATAAAAAGAAGAAGAAGAAAAAGGAGGAGGAGTCTTCATCCGAATCTGAGCAGGAATCTTCTGATAGCGACGAAGAGATGTCAATCAGAGAAGCAGCGCACTATATTAAACAGTTGACTGGGAAGTCGAGAGGGTTCACTAAGAGAGATGCCAAAAGGATGATCAAATCACATCAAGGTAAATCAAAAAGGGTCAATTCTAATTCTAACGTAATTTGCTATGAATGCAATAAAAAGGGACACGTCAAGACAAACTGTCCAAAGTGGAAGAAGAAAGAAATGAAGAAAGAGGATAAAAAGAAAAAGGAAGTCATGGTGGCCCAAGCCACATGGGATGATACATCAAGCAGTGACTCATCGGATGATGAAGAAATATGTCACATTACAAGGCACATGGCACTCATGGCACGTGGAAGGGACCAGGAGACTTCAAGTGACGAGGAATCAAGTAGCGACGAATCGTCATCAAGTGGTAATGAATCCTCCTCAAGTGAGGATGAGGTAATGGATAGAAAGAAACAAAAGTTTATTTTTCGTACTATGGCTTATCTTAGAAATGCTTTAATTGAATCAAAATCTAAGGTTAAGGCATTAAGGGAGGAACTTAGAACTATTAGGAACAATGCATGTGAACTTAGTAAATTCAATGAAATTAGTGAAGAAAATGTGAAACTGAAAGAGGAAACTGTTAACTTAAAGAAATGCTTAGAGAAGTTCACATTAGGGTCCAAGAACCTTGACTTGATCTTAAATAGCCAAAGGGCAGTATATAACAAGGCGGGACTAGGATATAAACCCAAGGAGTTTGCCTACATTTCTCTAGTGGGAAGACAAGGGTCACTCAACAAACCAATCACCAAGGGTAAAATAAGACAAGCATGGGTACCCAAGAAATATTTAGAAAATGTGAGTGAATCAAACTTTTGGATACCAAAGAAGGATGTATTTCATGTTATTTAGGTAAGAACTCATGTTTACCAAACCAAATATGCAAATGAAAGTATCAAAAATATTGGTTTGGAAAATACTATAGAACAAATGAGAACCTAGAGTAGAGAATTTGATATGAATTTTGATTGGTTATGAACTTAGCATTGCATGATCCCATATCAAACTATTATACCTCACAAGACACTAGGATGACTTTGATTGTGTTTGTGTTTGCTTGAATGGTAATTGGATATTTAAAATGCTTGGAAAACAAATAACAAATGCAATCACAATGCTAGACAGTCACAAACCTATAGGAATCACAACAATGCATCATAGTGATACTTAACAATGCACACTTAAGCACATTCTTGAAGTTTGTGCCAATCCATGAAAATATGAAGAATTTTCATGAAATATAATTTTTCCCTGATAGATATCATTAAAACAAATGTGCTCGCAAAATTTCAGATTTTTCTGAATTTTGTGGAATTTCTATGGCATTACTGAAATTCGACTGATAATGCTGAAAAGAACATATTCAGAATATCAGTCGACTGATAACTCCATCAGTCGACTGATCAGTCGACTCAGGACCAAAATGACTCGACCAATCTTTCTGTGAGTTTCGAAATTTAAGGGCAGTCGACAGTCGACTGATGCTAGTCGACTCATCTTCAGACTTCACTCGACCAATATTTCTGTAAGATTTGAAATTCGATGGCAGTCGACTGATAGATCACCAGTCGACTGATAACAGTCGACTGAACGTTCACAGCACTCGACCAATCTTTCTGTGATGTTCGAAATAAGAGGGCAGTCGACTGTTTTTACATCAGTCGACTGACACCAGTCGACTCACTTATCATCAGTCGACTGATGAGCGAAAAACCTTATATACGCGCCCGACAGCAGGCGACTGAAAACCTAGTTTCCAGTCGCCGGCGCCGCTTTTCTTCCTTCTCCAGACCTTCTCCAGCCCTCTAGAGCCCAAAATCTTCCTTCTTTCACTTTCCTACAACTTCTACTTCCCCTCTTTCAAGACAAAACTAGGGTTTTGAAGTAAAGATGGCAGATCAACCAAGTGGAAGAAGGTAAACCCTAGAAAACGACTTCTCCTTGATTATCTTGGTTTAAAATCCAATATTTGCCCTAACTTGCGTCTGTTTTCATGTGCATGCATCATATGTTGCATTATTCTTAGAGTTAGGCAAAAACAAGTCGCTCACAAAATTCATAGGAAATCACTTCCACGCAAACCTAAGGATACACCACAATATCCTGATCCTTTGTATTTCCATGGCCGTCCTGAACCCAGATTCCATTCGAAAAGGCACAAAATCTATTTGAAACATCCGAATTTCACTTCATGGATTGTCGTTATTTAAATCGACAATTTTTCCAATCCACTGTTCCTCATATCTATGACCGTATCCTGTATTATCAACTTGAAAACCTAGTCAATTGCACAAGCAATATTAATCTAGATCTATGCAAAGAATTTTATGTGAATCTCCGTCCAAAAGACATAACCGATAGTCATTATGTGTCCACTGCAGCTGGTACACACATTGAGTTTTCACCTGAGACCATTCGATCATTTCTTGGCCTCCGTACATCTTCAAATCCATTTGTGTGTTTTCCTGATGTCACTGGTAAAATCACAGGATCCTTCTCAAATGTAACCATTGAACAAATTCACACATACTACTTCAAGCAACCAAGAAAACCTACTAGAAATACCTTTCATGCCACCAAAATGTCTGCTGATCATTATGTCTGGTACCGTATCATACTTGACTGCATTCTACCCATAGTGACTAAAGGACGAGCTATGATACGGATACCTCATCTCATTATGATGTATGCCTTAGAGCAGCATCTTGACATTGATATTGCCCTCCACATATATCACTCCATCCTCTACCACTCCGATTCCACGAATGGCAAGATCTACATGCCGTTCGGTCACATCATTACCCAATTTCTAGCATTCCAGGGGGTGGACATCACGGTGGGAGCCATACGGCAATTATCAAAGGACTATGATCAACTTGGTCCTCGTCACTTGAAGCTAGCAAGGATCGTCTACTCAAATGGTGCTATGACTTGGATTAAGAAGACGACTCAAGTGGTTATCTCCTCAGATTCTGAAGAAGAAAAAGATGCAAGTGACGATGAGAGGCTTACCCGTATGGAAACAATGATTTCTGATGTTGACGGGCGAGTCAAAGTATGTCTTGCGGAGATTCGTGTTCTACGTCAAGAAGTTAGGAATATTGCACAAAGACAGGAGGAGGGTCTTGCACAACAACAGTTCATATGTGACATGGTGCATAAAATGCACATGCACTTTCAATCACCTCCTCCTCCTCCAGCAGCTGACGAGTAGATGATAGGATTTTTAGATGTCAAGATGTACTTATTGATATCATATGTATCTTGAACATCTAGTTTTTTTGATTGATTGTTTGTTATATGTGGATGTATGAACTTGGATGTTTTGTTTGGAACCTATGACATGTTTTATATTTTTTTCATAACTTGTTTGAATAACTTTGATGATTATGAATTTCATTTGATTTATTTATTGGTTTAATTTGAATATATATTTTTTTATGTGCTTATAAATGAAAATTCATAATTTCAAATCTTAAGGGGGAGTTATCTTTGAAATATTTAGAAGAATGTCAAAATTTCAAACCTTAAGGGGGAGTTAAGTTTTGAACTTTTGAAAGTAAAATTCAGTTGAATTTCAAACCTTAAGGGGGAGCAAAATTTTGAATTATCAAGAAGTTGTTAAATTTCAAACCTTAAAGGGGGAGTTTAATTTTCTTTTACTCAAGGAGTTGTGATTTCAAACCTTAAGGGGGAGCTTAATTGTTTTTAAATTTCATGGAGTTATGATTTAGGGGGAGCATTTGATTTAAATGGTGTTTGAAAGAATCATATGATGTTTAGGGGGAGCCTTGTGGTTATATCCTAAATCAACAAATTCAAACACATTTTATATTCCCTCAGGAAATTAAGGATAGTCTCAAAGTAAGAGAATTCAAATACATTAGAAAGGTTGATACAAACTTGGACATATATTGACTTTATTCAACCATTTTTGGAATTTGTATCAAACTACCATATTTGAGACCAAAATTTTTCAAAAATATTTTTCTCAAATAGGGTTAGTCATAAGTAATGTACGTGTGAAATTTCACTAATTTTTGAAACTCGTACAATTACTTATGCATTTTTCAATTTCGTCTCTGATAACTGAAATCCAGTTTATCAGTCGACTGTTTCAGATTGCAGTCGACTGCTGAGTCGACTGATACATTATGAGTCGACTGATATTTCTGTTTTCAGCATATTTTGAGAATTTAAGGTACTCTTTTCCCTCCGAAACGATTGTTGGTGCAATACTAAAGGGGGATAAACAATTTTAAGGAGATTTTAACCCTACTTAGCCTATGGAATAACTTTTTGATCTTTGACAAAAAGGGGAGAAATATGAATGTTTAAGTTAGGGAATGTTTAAGTTTAAGAGAGAAAACAAATTTTTTTCATGCCTATTCATGTTATTCATGTTTAATCATGCTTAATTCATGCTATTCATGCTTATCATATTTTATGATGCTCTTAATACTCTGATATCATGTGATTCAT
This sequence comes from Curcuma longa, assembly GCF_044706935.1. Lineage (NCBI taxonomy): Eukaryota > Viridiplantae > Streptophyta > Magnoliopsida > Zingiberales > Zingiberaceae > Curcuma > Curcuma longa. The sequence goes on from NC_133867.1 coordinate 2,532,573, forward strand.
GCTTTATTTATCAAATATTAATCACATGCTATGCTTTATATGATTTAAAGACCTAACTTAAACAAGGTTTTGCCAAACATCAAAAAGGGGGAGATTGTTGGTGCAATCTTTGCCCCAAGTGCATTGAGTTTCAATGTTTGGCTAAACCATGTTTAAAGTTAGGCAATACTTGTGATCTAACATGTGTGATGCAAGTTTGCAGGAAAGTCCAAGCGTGGTCTTGGCAAAAGGAAAAGTCCAAGTGGGAAGTCTTGGCAAAGAAAAGTCCAAGTGGGAAGTCTTGGCAAAGTCCAAGTGTTGGTCTTGGCAAAAGTCTTGGCAAAGGAAAAGTCCAAGTGGGAAGTCTTGGCAAGGAAAAGTCCAAGTGGGTAGTCTTGGCAAGGAAAAGTCCAAGTGGGTAGTCTTGGCAAGGAAAAGTCCAAGTGGGTAGTCTTGGCAAGGAAAAGTCCAAGTGGGTAGTCTTGGCAAGGACTTGACATGACGAAGCTGATGGAAGCATCTCAGGCTAGTGCAAGGATGATGGAGCATCCAGGGAAGGCACGAGGCTATGGGAGGTGTTTGAAGGCCGAGGTCTAGGTCAAGAGAAGCTGAAATGGGATTTTTCAGCTTCACCAGTCGACTGGCCCTGCCAGCAGTCGACTGCTCATAAATCAGACGCACACAGAAAAATCAGTCGAGCCAGAGGAAGACAGGAGTCGACTGGGCAGTCGACTGGTGTATGGTGAGTCGACTGATGCCAGTCGACTGGTCTTGGAACAGTCGACTGCTATTTGAACGTTGGAGAAAATTGGCAAGCATTTAATGCGCTTTAATGCGAGATTTTGTTGCCGATTGAAGCCATCAGTCGACTGGCCCTGCCAGCAGTCGACTGATGTTGAAGAATTATAAAAGAAGCCTGCTCGAGATCAACTCAAGAATTCTGCCATTCTTTTATTCTTTGTGCTTCTTTTGAGAACGTGTTGTTCTCTGATTCTTTGCTTTCTTCCTCTCCTCTTAAACATTATTTCATATCATTCTTGAGGAGATCGAAAGAGTTGTAAAGGTTTCTCCGCCTTCGAGGTTTTCGAGAAGGAGAAGATTCATAGTGCAGCGGGTGTGTGCGTGCGTGTGGATCCTTGGATTAGTCACCTCTGCGGAGGTGGATACCAAGTAAACAAACCGGGTTAGCGTTGATCTATTGTTTTCTCTATTATATTTTGCTTCCGCTAACACTCTTGCAGAGAAACAATCAAAGAAGAATCGAAAAACGCTATTCACCCCCCTCTAGCGAACCAACCGATCCTAACAAAACTGGGAAGTTCTGATAGATGACCCCAGAAGACTAGTCATCATGGCCATGACCTATAACGAGTTCAATAAGATTGTAGCAGCTGTTGTTCAAGTGGCTTCACAAAATCAGCCCAGGGCAAACTCTCCACTTTCAAGAATACCTTCCACATTGGCAAAAGTGCCTTAGATTCCTAACCGAAGACTACAACAACCATTGGAGGCACCTAGAGCTCCCATAATGACCCCAATGCGGATGGCCACGGAGTGTGATGTCTCTCTGGAGTCCGCAACAGGAGGGACACCCCCTCGGGATCCTTTTAGGGCAAGGGACCTTGTGTGGGTGAGATGAGTGACCCAAAAGGCACCCCTTTCTCCAAGAACATCTTAAAAGAAGAGCTGCTCCGCAATTTCTGAACACCCCAACTTGGGATATACAGGAACCACAGACCTTGAGGATCATATGAGTCAATTTGAAAATGCAACCTTACTGCACCGATATAAAGACGACATCAAATGTCGTGTTTTCTTGACAATACTGGCTGGCTCAGCACAATGGTGGTTCAGTTGACTTCCTGCGGCTTCCATTCGATCATCCGTGAACTTCAAGGCCTTTTTCCTACGACATTTCGCAACCAGCAAGACCTACCATAATACACCCATCGATTTATTTGACATAAAATAAAAGTCTTAGGAAACTTTAAAAGAGTATGTGCATTGTTTCAATCAAATTGCTCAGGTTGTCTCCTCCATTACTTCAGAAGTACTAATCAGTACTTTCTCTTGGGAGCCGATAGAGGGGGATTTCTTTCGATCCTTAGTAAAGAAGTCTCTAAAAAACTTTGATATTCTGTTGAGCTGAGTTGTTAAATACGTGAATGTGGAAGAGGCTCAGTCAACTCGGAGAAAGGATGCAGAAGCTAGTCATCACCAAATGACCGCTCGACCCGAGTGAAGAACATTACCGCAACCCCTACAGGGAGTTGATGCGAGTCACCATCATGCGTCCCCTTGGACCAGCGACGTCCATCAGCAATCGCTCTTCTCAAGGTTCAAGTTCTCATGACTCGGATATAGTCATGGATTGAGTCTTTCTATTCCCCATTGTTTCAGACCAACGACATCCATCGACAATTGCTCTTCTCATGGCCCAAGTTTTCCTGACTCGAACATAGTTATAGATCGAGTCTCCTCTATTTCTCCTGGTCTCGGACCAACGACGTCCATCGGCAATTATCCTTTTCAAAGTCTAAATTCTCCTAACTCGGACATAGTCGTGGATCGAGTCTCTCTATTCCTCCTGGTGTCAGACCAACGACGTTCATCGGCGATCGCCCTTTTTAGGGTCCAAGTTCTTCCAACTTGGACATAGTCGCAAATCGAGTCTTTCTATTCCTCCTGGTCTCAAACCAACGATGCCCATCTACAATCGTCCTTCTCAAGGTCTAAGTTCTCCTGACTCGGACATAGTCACGGATCGAGTTTCTCTATTTCCCCTGATCTCGGACCAACGACGCCGATTGACAATCACCCTTCTCAGGGTCTAAGCTCTCTTAACTTGAACATAGTCACAGATTGAGTCTCTCTATTCCCTCTGATTTCGGACTAGTGACATCCATCGACAATCGCCCTTCTTAGGGTCCGAGCTCTCCCGACTCGAACATAATCGTGGATTGAGTCTCACTATTTTTTCTAATGTAGAAGCGACAATTTTGAAAACTTAGTCATTTATATTGATAGAAAAGCCCCGAGGGGTATTACAAAATCGCCTAAGATAACAAAGATAAATTACAATTATTCGCCTCTCTTTTCTGAGTCAGGCAACTTCGCCCATACTTTATCTATATCTAAAAAGTCTAATGACGTGCCCGGGGATAATAGCTCGACCTTATGGACCTACATCAGAGCACGCTCGAAGCCGTGTTGCAGCATCTTTGCGGTCTTGACCACTAGCAGGTTGGTAAACTCTTCAGACTCCAGCCGGTTCTTTTGATGTCCAGCCCATCACCCTTCTTTACCCCTCCTATAGGCCTCCCCTTCAGCTAGGGTGATCTCCAGCTCAGCTTGTGGCTTCCCTTGACCTTCAATGGCCTCTATTGCCTACTACTTCAGGGTCTCGATGCCTTCGTTCGCCTCTTGCAGTTAGGCAGTTCGCTGAGCCAGTTGTCCCTTTAAGTGGCTCAGCTCAGTCCCTTGCACTACGACTCGGGACACCAACTTCACTCGCTCTTGTTCTAGGGGTGCCACTTGGGTCTTAGCACCTCCTGCTCCTTGGCCCTGACCTCCTCCAGCTCCCTCTCTAGGGCTACCACTTTCTCCTTAGCAACTCCCAGTTCTTTTTGGTGGCGCTCTGATGTAGATTTATGCAACTCCACCTCCTGCTAGCACTGACTCAGCTCGGCCTTGGCTATTCCACCTCTTGGCCGGGTTGAGACACCCTAGCCTCCAACTTGGTCACGTGACCTTGTAGTGCCTGAAAGTGCTTGAGCAGGTGAGGCAATCGATTATGGATCTCCAAGTCTTCCGACCACAATTGCAATATTGAGAAGCTAGCTCAGTATTTAACCTACATAACCTACCTAATATGAACAAGGTGAATGGCATACAGTCAGTATTGAGTGGTTGGTTCGGTGACTTAGCTCCAGGAGGTCGACATTCTTGAACGCATCTGGGCCAGTTATGGCTCTGATACGCACCAACAAGTTTGACCTATCTGTTTGCCCGACCCTCATGCTTGTGCTCGACTCTAACTCGGCAGGTGAGCTTGCGGTGTCTAAGCTTGAAGGGTCGATAGGTTGGGACTCCGTGGGGGTAGGCTGCTCGGGAACTCCTAACTCAGGGCCGACTAGTTTTTTTGGTTCAGTTAAAGGCCCTTGGTCGGGGACGCTTTCCCTTGGATTGTTTAACGAAACCTCTAATGGGACCTCGACTGGAGCTATGGGCTTGTCTAGACCATCTGCTCATTCGGGACCATCAGCTTGGTCGGAGTTGCAAACTCGCTCGATGTCGCGGTAGAGACTAGGAGCGCTCTTCTTCTAGCTTTCTCCCTTTGGATAGTAGAGGAAGGTTGACGATCCCTTTTCTTTGGCCTTAAAGTTGGGGGTATTGCCGATGCCTCTCCGATCGCTAGGGCGGCCTCGTTCGACCTTCCTTGGTACTCAGTCCTTCGACTGGAGTTTGGATCACCGTTGTTGAGGGCACTTCGCTCGAGTTCTCAACCTCCTCGGGAGCCTCTTTCGATGCCTCAGGTGTCACACTAGGGCTTCAAACGTCACTTGGTTCTATTTCAAGTATTTATTGACTGAGATATCCATTAGTATGCCTGCTGCACCAGAGAACCAAAACTCAATAATCACAAACAAGGGTTAAGGAAAACATCAAAACACAAGTCTGTCAACAACTCCACTGTGTCTCAGTAGATTGACTTCTTCCTATAGGAACCTACGGGTGGAGGGGCATGTAGCTCTGGTTGCCACTCAATCGATCAAGTCAGAGGTGTTGGGGACCTAACGAAGAAAAACCTAGACTTGCCACTCTTATGGGAGCTCGGGTACTTGTCTAGGAAGTGGCAATCCAATCTCGTCATGAAGTAGAAGATACACTGCTCTATCCTCTTCGAGTAGAAGAAGTAATGGAAGACGACAAGGTACAAGGAAATATGGTAGGCTCGGAAGACTATGGCTACACCGCACAGTAGGTAGAAGGAGTTGAGTACTAACTGTTGGAGGGGGATGTGGAAATAGATAGCTATGTCCTGTAAGAACTCAAGGATGGAAAAACGAAGGTCATCGAATAGCTGAACGTAAAAGAAGGTGGTGAAGCTGAGGGTGATGTGTGAGGCCGTTGGTCAGGTTCAAGTACCTGGATCCTATGATCTCCCGACATGCTGAACAAGTTCCTAATCTTGCTTCTAACTTCACGGGTGATGATGGACCTAATCGACGCGTACCACGAGTTGGTCGATCCTATGGAGTCCATATCTAAGTCCTAAAACATGAGGAGGGAGAACAAAGGGACTTACGAGGGCGATGGTGTTGCGTAGGCAAGTGGTTGGAGATGCCGAGGATAGGATAGAAAGGAAGATGAGGGGGAAGAAGACAATGAAAACAATAGAGGGGCACCGAACGTTTACCCCTCAACCTAATATATGTGTAGGCGCCACCCGACGGAATCGTCTGATAGGTAAGGCGAAAAGGCAGGATATGCTCCTTGCCGTTGATCGGGCTCAATGTCCCACACAATCTGGGCAATCATGATGATTCTGTTGTCGTATCGGACGCCTCACCGAAATACGCCGTCGCCATTAATATGTCTCGGAAATATGACATGCGTGGAGAAAACACACGTCCCTTTTCTCGAAGGCACATTTAATTGGACATGACCCCCAACGAAGGTCTGGTTTGCTGATTCATCACGTGACTTTTTGACCCGAGGTTGTATCATGGGACTAATCTAGTTAGTCTAACTCGTGTCTCTTTCGACTAGATTTGTAGGAGACTCGTGTTATGGGCCGCCTTACCCCCGATCAAGAAAGTCAAGATTTGACCCACGTGGAAGTAACACGTCGGACAAAAGAAGTGGGAGCGACCGCCTGACTGACTCCAAGCCCGACTAGCTCCAAACTCGACTAACTCCAAACTCGACTAGCTTTAAGCCCGACTAACTCCAAGCCTGACTAGCTCTAAGACTGATTGACTCTAAGATCGACTGACTCCATGGTCTTCCCAACAGACGTCGACTCCTTAGTTGGCTTAGCCTTGCCGAGTCAACACTCTTGCCCAAATAACTTTGCTCCGTCAACAAGACCCCTCACTCAACCCCCCTGACAGACACTTGAATGACACGTGGACTGCAATAATACGTGGGATGATATAATATGCAAAACAATAGATAACCTAACACATCATTAATACACAATTGTCTCATACAATACTAGGTATGTGTGATGGAATCCTCACCCCCAAAGTATGAATGAGTTGGTTACTGCGGGACATATTTGCTACAGTGGGCAAATATCGAATCCTGACGAAGTCGAGATAATGTCCTCTCCCGTAGTGGTTAACCGCAGCTTCTCAATTTACTTCTTCATAGATGGTCGTGGAACCGACTGTGTAAGATCGTTGGGGTGACAGATTCCATATTTTATTGCAGTATGATGTGTTCCTCTTTTACAATGATGGGATATTATCTAGATGCGAATGTGACATCCCTTCTGATGACTGTATATAAAAGAAATTCGCTTTCACGAGCCCAAATATGCAGACGCATGTGCACAGACCACTCTCCACATTTACTTCTTTCTCGTCGCCTGCTTCTTTTTTTCATCTCCGACTGATCGATTGACTTCAACACCAAAATGGTTAAATTCAGGGCATCCCTTGACTTTCATTTTAATCCTCATTCTCTTTGAAGCTCTACAAAACCTCCAATTGGCACCACATCATGTGCGTTTCGAGCGACTCCGTTAACATAGACGCCAACTATCTGATAATTCATTTTAAGACGATCCCAGACATGAACACACACCATTGGTTGTGATGCATTAATTCGAACTCTTGTTATCCACTGTATAATGGTGTTTCAACCCTACATTGTTTAAGCCGATCGAGCATCCCAATCCTACATTTTCCAATTGAAGCAGTTAGAAGACTGATTCCCGAATTCCCTTAATTGATCTGATCCGACTAAATTAAGCTCAGCCTCTCTATTAATCTATTCAATAGCTGACTTGCCTTGTTTTGGTTTGCAAAGACAGCAGTAAGAAGTTTCAAAACAAACCTATGCAATTAGTTCCAAGGTCCTTTACCAACTGGGCCAATTGCCACCTTCCCATATCTTTCTAGTTTGAATTTATGAATACTGATCACTTATAGAGATAAGTAGTGAACCATCTCTAAATTTATCAAAACAGTAATTGTTCCACCACTTGGGGTTGATCTTAATTAATAGCAAACGGAAAGGATTACAAGAGTTCTGCTCTTAATACGTATCTTCATCAATGCTAACTGGAGACAACCTAAGAGAGAACTGAGATAAATCTGCTAAAAATTCAATCATGAAGAGTACCAAGTATGTCATCTTCTCTGAATAAATGGTACCTGCAAAACACAAACAAAACAGCAATCATGTTACCACCAGAACAACATTCATATGCAGAATACTAATAATTTGCAAAGAAAGCAGGCAACAGGTAAAATTGCATGTCAAAGCGTGAGACAAGACTATTCAATCCGCTCAGGAGCTACTGTCAATTTATTACAATTATTTCTTTTGCTAAATATCATATGTTTACTTTTACAAGCAGCAGACCACCAAGATCATTCTTAAGCAACGGTTTCAATTGCTTCAAGATAACACAACTTTTTTTTTTTGTTTCCATCAACAGTAGAAGATGCATAACAAACACAAATCACACCACAAATATCCTTGGAAGGATAATTTATAGGGAATAGGTTTTAAAATTTCACATGATTGCCATAAGACCTCTCTAACCCACCATTTTGGATCACCCAAATTGAGTGAAAACTAGATTGGGTGGTCTCCACATGCAAGATGAGGTTGAGCCAGATGAGAGACAAACAAGCCCAGAAAGGTGGGTGATTCCAACAAGACAAGCAAGAGGGATGCTTCAAACGTGCATCTCAGAAGGATAGTTTCAATGAGCCAAGAGGACACAATGTAAATGAGCTAATCAACCCAATCAATTCAGACAAATGAGCTGACCAAGCCAGGCAATCCAAGCAGGCGAATGAGCAAATATCTCAATCAAACCAGGCAATCCAAACATGATCAAGTCTAGTTTGATCAATAAGAAAGTTGGATGGGTTGAGCATGCTAGACGAGTTGAGGACAAGCAGAAGGATAAGTTGAGGACAATCAGAAGGATAAATTACACAATCTTTTTCCACCTATTTATCCATCCATCTACCCATGATAATTCATCTCCCTATTTCTTCATCCCTTTGAGTAAATTGACCCTAAAACTCCAAAAAAAATGTTATCATTTTTTGTTCTCAAACATTATGTCCCCGATACAAAATTTTAACTTAGATAACAAGACAATTTCTAAAGAAAATAGCACTGGCAACAATAAAATGAGTCATAAAATGTAGGTTAACATACTCTTTTTCACAGAGTTTAACTTCAGTCCCACCATATTCTGGCAGCAAAACTGTATCTCCTTCCTTTACAGTGACAGGGATTAATTTCCCATCACGATCACGAGTCCCAGGACCAACTGCTACAACTTTTCCAGAGTTCAGCTGAAAAAATAAGAACAAGTCGAGCAAATGGTTTGGAATAAACTTTGTTAGCCTGTGCAGAGGATGTTGCACTAGTGAAACATTTGTTTTATTGACAATTCTTTGAATGGATGAAAACCATAAACTTTGCAGGAGAATGTGACCTCAAATGCTACACACAAATTTTAATGAACAAAGATAATACCAAACTAAAACATTTGACCTTGCAATATAACAATGCCTGAATTACATATCATTGAACATAAACCTAAGATGCCTACGTAACTAACGTCTTTCCCTTTCACCGTGCCTCACATCCCCCTCATTCTGTCACCAGGCTTAGTTGTGCAGAGATTCAATCTGTGCTATTCTTAATTAATTTTAGCATTGAAACCTCAATATTAAACTAAGCTATTCTTAACTAACTTTAGCATTGCAGCCTCAATATTAAACTAACACTGACATAAGGATTTGATTGTCTTATCAATCAATTTACCTAAAATATGATAATAATTGGGACAGGAATATATAAAAATCTAAGTAATATGATGTTATCAACCATCAATTTTCAGAATGTTTGCCTGCCAATAATAGAATATGACACTTATACTTCAAATAAATCATAAATATCAAAAATCATTTGAAATTAGTATGATCATATGTTAATACACAACCCTTTACATTCCAATGTAGGATGACTCTTGCTTAGAAGGAATGCAAGCTTTAGAAAAAAACAATTTGGTATATAAGAGACTCAACTAGATGAGTTGTAATATAATGTGTCATTAATGAACTAACTAAAAATGAATTCCTAGCATTTCTGCACACCAAGTAATGTCTCAAACAATTTGGTATTTCTAGTGTAACATTATCTGACTTTACTATTTATAAATTGCAGAATTAAGGCCATTTGACTTGTTTCGTCAAATTAACCAAGAGGTATCATCAAATTATATTTAAAGAAATCAGCATCACCATATGTATGTTAAGAACGTTACAATTGTAACTCATTAGCCTGTGTAGGTAACTTCATTTGGTCATGCCTTATCAAGGGTTCAGCATGGATTTGTCCATGGCAAATACAAAAAACACTTCCACATTAAATTAATAGTACTAAAAAACATCCAGATGGATAAATGTTACAGAAATACCAATTTTTCAGTGTTCGGAATAATGGATGTAAAGGTCTAATAAGAGCCCCTGTTTCCAGCCAAATGTACTTCTTATCGTTCATTCCCCTATCGGCCAATAGAAACTTCTAACCTATATGACCTTTCTACTTTAAACTACTAGTAAAGATGTGCCATTGTCTCGTTCTCGATCCAACTTCTTAAACAGCACTGAACAACATGAAAAAAGAGAGGCAAATTGGACAAACAACACAAACATCAAAATATGGACTGTGGACAAGTTGATCAACCAGAGGCAAACCCCTGTAATATAAATAAAGGCAGTCAAATTCAACTCTATCCTTCTCAGGACAACAGTTGAAGGCTTTCGTCCTCATCAACCAATTTAGTTATGGCAAAAAAATAACACACCAATAAATTAGTGCTCAACTATAATCCAGCAAAACAAAACCTAGCTGAAAAACCTATCTCTGTTTGAAGTTTTCAGCGGGCTGTTCATTGGGCACGAAACAGAAGTGATACGCATCAATCGTCTAATCGCCATAGGATACAAAACAACAAGCAAGACATAAATCAACGCATCCATGCAAAAGAAGCACAGATCAAGGATAAACTACACTCACCTTGTTCGTCTTCTCTGGGAGGAGGATTCCGGCGCTGGTCTTAGAGGGAGGGACGATCTTCTCGACTAGAACGCGGTTAAGGGACGGAATCAGACGCCTCGCCATTGACGTACACGAGAGAAGCGACTATCGACGACGTCCAGAGACCCTCCTTTTTGGCACTCTTTAGCGGCTGCTCGCGGGCTGGAAATCACGAACACGCGAGGGCTTAAGAAGCGCCAGGGTACTGATGCAGATGACCAATATACCCCTCGTGGTTGTGGAATTACCACAAATGTTTTCCATGTGAGAAGGGGCAAACGTGGAATTGCAGTGGCGACGTATCGCTTCTAGGTTTTTTCATCTAGGGTTTTGCAGACGCGTAGAAAATTCGAGACTGCGGTTGAAAATGACGAATTTCTAAATCCAGCCCCTGACTTTGAAATTATTCAGACATGCCCCTTCTTTTGAAATTTTTAGATAGTTACCCTTCTAAACTGAAGTTCCTAAAATCTTTAAGCCTTAAAACTTGATTTTTTTTATAAGAAAATGTGCTCCGACAATTTTTATGTTTACATATATGCTCTTAAATAACTTTTTTTAGCTCCCAAGACATAACACGCAGTTAATTTCTAGAAGACAAATTTACTTCCTTCGGCATGAATTCAAATTATAGGATTGATAGCCGTGATGCCTTTTTTTCTTAGGGATCTATTATGTATTTGATTTATTTATCTATATCTCACTGTGAGATCGACAATACTAAATTATTTGGAATAAGCAAAACCATCTTTTTACTTCCTTATATAACTTTTTCAACTACATATAAGTGATTAAGTACTTTTACCCCAAACATACACATATATATTGTCTATATTATCAAATTTCAAAACTCTAGAAGCTAATTACACTTATAGAAATCAGCATGAGTAACAACCTTTAAAAGAGAATTTTGAGATGATTTGAAGGGATCAGTTTTTAAGAGTTTGAAGACGAAGTGTTATTGTATTTCCTACCATAAAGAAGTAATCCAAAACAACGAGAGATTTCAAAGTAAAAAATTTATGTAAAGTTATTACTTTTTAAGAGACTTTTCTGCCTTCGAAAAATATCCGAAAAGGAGAAGGATGTTAATCTAATAATCTTGAGAGGTGGTGAACCAAATAAAATCGATTTGTCTTGTATTTGTATTTTCTTTTATGTGTATTTTATTTTTGTGCATGTCAGCCTTTTGAAGATGAGCATGAAATCGAGATGAAATGATTAAAACTATTCATTCCCTCTCTAGCTCGTATAAGCCATAAAAATATTGTAATGTGATGTTTACGACAATACTTTAATAGAGTTTGAGACCTTTAGACACAAAATTTCTACAACCCCTCCTCTCAATTATAGTTATGCGTATGGGTTTGCCTAATGATAGCTTCACCAAGGTTTTATTTGCGATAGCGTGGAGTGGGGCATAATAAACTATTTAGAAATATAGTTATACGTATAGGTTTGCCTAACGGTAGCTTCGATGTTGGTATAAACGTAGCAAAAAATTTAGAAATATATAAATTAATATTATATATATAATTATTTAAATTTTAACGACAAAATGTGTTTTATATATAAAATTATTTTCCTTTAATAAAAAATATTGTGTATTTAAAAATGTGTATGCAATTTATTTTTTTGATATTTGACAATTTCTATTATTTTAATTAAAATGTAAAATTATATATTCATATTTAAATAATCAGCACATTAAAAATATATACAATATTATATATGCATAATAAAAAGATCGATAAGAAATAATAACTTATAAAAAAATTAAACTAATTTCATATATATAATTAAAACTACATATGATATTATAATTAAATAAATCGCGTCGATAATTTATTTATATATAAATTTTAGAATTCATAATTTGACAAATTTTAATGCAGCTAGCTTGCATATCAATATAATACATCTTTTTATTGACAAATAAACGTTATTTGTATTATTAGCATAACAATAAATGCTAAAACCATTCCGATGTCATATATAAACTCCTTAAATCTCAAGCTGTTTATTATTGACAGATCAAACAACATTATTAATTCATATGTGTTATATGTTCTTAGTTTATATATATATAGTTTCTTGCGATCTGAAAAGCACTTGGCACAATTTACAAACTGTGCATGCAAGGGCAGCTCAAGCCTCCTAAGACCTTAGGCAATTTTTTTTTAAAATAATAATTATTATTTTAAAAAAATATTTTCATCTTTTTTTATTTGGACTTGAGATCGGCATGGGTGGATTTAAAATTTTTTTAAAATAAATTAAAATATTAATTTTAAAAATAAATTTTTTATATAAAATTAAATTTTCTAATTTTTTGAGATGCAAAATTATTAATTAAATTTTCATATTCAAATTTTAATAATAAATTTTCAATGGAAATAAAAATATTTTAAAATTAAATAATAATAAAACCTAATTTATGTTTTATACTTTTAATCTAATGATATTTCAAAGTTCAACAAATGACCTATAAAATTTGAAACTAGAATTATTATATTGATAAAATTTCATCATAATTAAAATATAAGAGTAATTTAGTAAATAAAGATGAAATATTTAGAATAAAAAAATCTAAAATTTTGATAATAAAGATGAAATATTAAGAAAAATCATATTTTTTCTAATGTGAACTAATAAGATAATAAGTTTACAATAAGAATCATTGATAAAAAAAATAAGCAATTAACAGAAGCATAAAAAAAAGATTTGACAGGGAAATGAGGAAGGCGATACCTTTAGGTCTTAAGATCACCGAAAAATCTATAACAAAGACTTTTATTCTGATTGTTCCTCTCCTTGCACCCCTTATGATGATCTCGGAAATATTTTAAGGAGAGAAAACAAGCTATCAAATAAGTAAAATGTTTGAAGTTGAGCAAAATAGATTATTAGATTAATAAAGAAGGAAGGAGAGGAATATAAAGAAACTAGTAAATTAGAGTTTTAAAAATTAAAAAATATTAATTATATTAGAATCATACCAAATCTCTATAAAATCTAATGATCATGCAAAATCTTTCTAAAATCCAATAAAAATATTTTAATAATTTTTTATTCTCTTTATATATATATAATAATTAATATAAAAAAAAATAAGCCCCTCTAAATTTGGGGCCCTAGGCATAGGTTATTTTCCCTAAAGGTGGTAGTTAGAACAAGAGGCAGAGATGAAGGGGAAGGGTAGGTGGCAACTACCACTGCACAGAGTGCTTGCTTTACTTATCGACATGATGAAGAGAGAGGAGAGGGAGCAATCTGAGTAATTTGAGGAAGAAGATGGCTGCAGGAGAAGAGAAGAAGAAGATGAAGGTTCTATGCCTCCATGGCTTCAGAACTAGTGGGAGCTTCTTGCGCAAACAAATCAGCAAGTGGGATCCTTCCATCTTCCAACACTTCCAATTGGTACTTTTCCCTACCTCCATCCTTCTAATTTATCATCTATGAGATTGATTTCATGTTCATGTTCATGTTGTGCTTAATCTGCAGGATTTCCCCGATGGCATTTTCCCAGCGGGTGGGAAGTCGACTATTGAGGATGTATTTCCACCACCCTACTATGAATGGTTCCAGTTCAACAAGGTCGCCTAAAATTTATTATCAAAACTAAAATAAAGCATCTTTTTTTTATTTGAAATCGTCTCATTTTCCATTTATTATATTATCAAAATAATATCCTATTCAGTTCTTTCCCAAATATATAAACTGTGTAAATCGATTCGATTCGATTCGCTTAACGTACGTCGAGCAGGAGTTCACTGAGTACGAGAATTTGGAGGAGTGCGTATCGTACTTGTGCGATTACATGATGAAGAATGGTCCGTTTGATGGATTGCTCGGCTTCTCTCAGGTACAGAAGAGACTCACCATTGTTTTCTCCCCCTTTGTCTGTACAAAAAGGGAAGGGTTGTTTGAGTATTGAGCTTATCATGCAAAGCCTGTGATCATAAACAGGGTGCAGTACTAGCAGCAGTCCTGGCAGGCTATCAAGCCCAGGCAAGTTCCATACTGAATAAATAAATAAGTTCAGTGATCTGAACATTGATCGATTATGACAGAGGAGGAATGAATGACTTTGATAACAGGCCTGTAATTTACAATTGTGATGGCCAACAGGGACAGATGCTGAAGGACCATCCCCCAGTAAAGTTTTTGGTGTCGATATCAGGTAGCAAGTTCAGAGACCCGAGCATATGTGACATTGCCTACAGAGACCCCATCAAGGTTAAATCTGTGCACTTCATTGGGGAGAAGGATTGGCTGAAACTTCCCTCTGAGGATCTTGCAGCTGCCTTCGATAATCCACTGGTTTTCAGACATCCTCAGGGACACACTGTCCCCAGATTAGGTTGGTTGGTACAAAAATTTACCCTCATGAATGAATGAATATGATTAAAAAAACTGCAACGTACACATGAGGAGAAAATAAGTGTTTGTGAACGACAGATGAGGGAGCTGTGAAGCAATTCAGTGAATGGACTGAGAGCATTTTCAGAAGTAATCTGCCGGCCAGTGATGCATCTCATCCAGGTCCAGGGAGTGTTGAATCTAACACGAGCAGCATCGAGCAGGGTGCAACACGAAGTTCCATTATTTCAGTAGAAGATGTTTCAGCGAGTGCATGAACAATCTGGCTGTGTGACTCGGTTGATGCCTAAATAAGTAATAGAACACGAACTCTTCGTTTTATCGTGTGATGTTTTTTTTTTAAATTTTATCCTTTCTTAATTGGGAAAACTATCTGAAGTTGTAGTCCTTAAAGTTTATCCTTTCTTATCGCGTGGAACTAAGATTTCTTTTCATAATGAATCAAATTTTTATTAATAAGTTTGGTGCTCAATTTAATAAAATTTTATTTATATTTGTTCAGTATATACAAAATCAATTGAATGAATAAGTTTGAAAAATTTATTAAACTAAATGAATAAGTTTGAACATATATATGTTTAGTTTCTTAGTATTTGTGAATAATATTTATAAATAATATTCATAAACAACATTTTGTATTATCAAATTTAATAACCAATTAAATAAGTTTAAAATATAAAAGTTTAAACAATCAAATAAGTTTGATTTAAGAGTTCAATAATATTTAAACGAACTAAGCTCAAACTTATAAAAAAAAATAAATCAAACCAAATTTTAATGAAACAACTTGATTTATTTTAAACTCGATTTGATTTGATTTGATGTATAAATAAATTTGAACGACACAAAACTTGAATTGACTTCTCTTACAATAAGACAAATATAATATTTCTAGCGTTTCTTGAAAAACTTAAATTAGAGTATCAGTGTTTTAGTTAAACTAAAATAATAATAATAAGGAATACTAATATAAATTATGCCATGAAATTATTAAGTAATGAAATTATTGTGCGTATATAAGCAACGTTGATACCATTTGATATATTTTGGTTGGTTCGAGGGGTTATTTGGACAAGGTCGCCATTTCATGGAAGAAATGGGCTCACACAAAGATATGGCGAGTAAAGTTCAAGGAAGGGCGACATGGTACTAATGAGACTACAACTCATTAATTCAAGTACTTGTGAAAAGTTGGCGAAGTCAGACAATACCCTCTTGCATCGTGATCAACTGTAATTTCTCGATTTACCTCCTCATAGATGGTCGTGGGGCCGACCGTGTGGGGCCGCTAAGGTGGCGGATTCCACCTTTTATAGAAAAATACTCGTGAAAAATGGATAAGGGATTAGTATAAAGATATATTTCCCACTCACCAAACACATGGGTAAGGTATCTTACCAAGTTCAACTTTTGGCAAAAGTTTAAGATTCATTCCATCTTCCATGTGAGCATTCTCAAGCCTTATCACAAAGACAAGGATGACTTTCAAAATATTTACCTTGCGCAAGAATTATTCCACAAACATATGCGAAAAAGATCTTCCTAGAGTGTATACTCTAAGTAGACCTTCAAAAGACGTTTGGTTCAACGGATTGAGCTTTTCTATTTGTTGATCTTCAATGATTTGGATTTCCATAGTAGTTCGTTGGATGGATCGAGAAGTGTGTCATCACCATCTCCTACTCGATGGGCATCAATGGTGCCATGTACGAGTTCTTCAAAGGGAGAAGGGGATTGTGGTAAGGTGGCTCACTCTTTCCTTTTCTTTTTGGATTATGTTTGGAGGTCTTCTTGAGGTCGCTCCAAGCCACCTCACTACTGTATGGATTCTATTTCTACCCAATGTGTGTCGGTCAAGGATTACTCACTTAGCTTATGTAGATGACTTGCTCCTCTTCGTGCGAGCTGATGAGTCGATGATCACGATGATAGTGGACTACTTGGCGGGACTTTGGACAGAGAGTTGGACTCCTCCCCATCCTCACTAAGTCAAACTCGCACATGGCAGGGGTTAGTGACCTCACAGCAGGTCGGTTGCTCGAGATCACTAGATTTTAGCATGCCACATTCCCGTTCTGCTACCTTGGCATTCCTCTTGTGGCAGCGAAGCTCCAGACCAGCAACTATGGACCCTTGATGGAGGCTATCTGATGAGCTAGGGTTTATTGCATTTTAATCGATTCAATTTTTGGATTTTGCATGAAAATAATTATTTATTAAATCGATTTGATCATGTTTGTGCTATATTACATAAATTGAGGCTTGATTATAATTTTTATGATTTAATGGTAATTTTTACATTAAATAGATTTTAATTGATTTTAGGGCTAAATCGGATCAAACTCGAGCTCAATCATGATCAAATCAAGTCAAATCGAGACAATTTGCCCAAATTGATCAAGCCTAAATGGAGGACATGACCTAGATCAAGCCCGATCAAGATCCCTAAATTTTTTGGAAGCCCTAAGCTGCCCTAAAGCCCTAGATCCATCCTGACCATCAGATCAAAAATCAAGGGTCCAGATTGATCAATTAATCAGCGCTATTTAATCTCAAATTTACGGGATGAACAGTGGCTGCGCCACCACTATTCACCTTCGTTCCCGCGACAATCCCCTGCCCATCGACGTACCTCTACGGCCAGCCCCTTCCACCCAAACCAAATCCATTGCATTGCTTGATCCTAGAGGAGTCTTTAGCCGGATGATTGGGTGAATCCGAGCAGCTGGACGAGGCGCAAAGGAGAGGGTTTCTCCGGCAGGCAGCGACCCTGTTTTTGCTTGTTCCGGCAATCAACAACGAAATCCGGTGCCGCAATCCATTGGAGGGGTTCTCTGAGGTTCGTGAGCATTCGTATATCATCATCAAACCAATCGGAGTAAAGTTGAAGCACGGAATCCAGTTTTTGCAACTCAACGCGGCTCGCACAGTGTCTATTCTGGCTCAGAAAGGGTTTTTCTGGGTTATTCCGGGTGTTGGCAGCGAGAAAACCACACGAAGACCCAGTTGAAGCTTTGGAAGGATTATTGAAGCTACATTGCGGGATTCAACGGCTTGATTGACACCAAGTTGAGACAAATTCAAGGAAAAAGGGAAGGGTGGATGCGTTTTTGTTTCTGAATTTGCTGTAACTGCACATTTTGCTTACCTATTCTTGCTTTTACTGCATTTCAGCGAACAGTTGCTAGTTGTTAGAGTTTGACTAATTCCTAATGTTAGTTTAGCTGTTTTGGACTTAATCTAGTGTCATTAGTTTCAATTTCTCAATTTCTGAATTTTCATTGTCCAAGTGCACTGTTCCGTGCCAGTTCTTTTGGTTGCGTATCAGATTAGTTAGCTAGCTTAGGTGGTTAATTTAGTTGATGTTCATTGCATTCAATTCATGTAGCTGAGTTTGTCCCCTACAACTGTTATTGTGTTCACGAGATTGCATTTTCCATTTAGCTGAATTATTCAAACTATTTTTGCTTAATTAGTTTGTGAAGTTAATTCATCTTCATTAGTTTAAAGTGTGTTGAGTCATGCATTAGTATTTGAATTTTATTTCTTGCATTGTTGCCTTAGATTGAATCCATACAATTGATTGTTAGACCTTATCTTAGATTTCTTGTTTGTTCAGTATCAGCTTCAAGAATAGGTTTTATTCCATCAATTGTCATTTCATTTCAAAACTCAAAACCCATTTTTTATTCGAAAAACCCAAAAAGAACGACTCGATAGCTCAGTTTAAATAAGTTTCTACTAGCCCTTGGAAAAATACAACTCGAGGCCCCTATACTTCATTTATTTGTATTTATCGTGGGTTTTTGAAATTTATAAATTCTAATTTGTAACCCTACTCGTACCACATTACAAATCTAGGGTTGTCAAATTTTGGCGCCGTTGCCGGGGAAAACTAGTAGAAATTGTTTGATTTGAGCTTATGAATAATTTCCTTTCTTGTTACTTGGATCATTGTTGGGTTCTAAAATGTATGGAAATTTTTTTTTATCAACAACCATTTTATCAACAATCTGAACAGCAAAATTTTTATTTGCAGGAGCCATATCAAGGTTTTCAACATGTGGATCAACAATTTCAACTTCAAAACCTGAATTTTCAGATGGGGCAATTTCAACAAGGCTTCCAACAGCCCCTAAATCAAGGTTTTCATGGCGATAATTTTCAGCAACATTCATGAAATTTTCAAGGGAATTTTCAGCATCAAAATCCTTCATTTCAAGCCCAAAATCAATGTCAATCGTCATTTTTTCAAGGGGACAGATTTGTAATCAAATTCAGCAGCCCACAAATTTTCAAGTTCAACAAAATTTATGCAAATCAAGGAAATTATGGGAGTTCTAATGGACTCATTCAACAACTACAAAAACTTGAGGAGAGACTGCAACAGAGCTTACAACAACAAGAAGACACTGATATTCAAAATTTTGAAAGACAGATGAGTCACATGGGCACTATTATTAGTCAGCTTCAATCCCAAAGGTCCAATCAACCACCATTGCCACAATCTCAGTCATTTCTGAATCCATTAGAGGATGAGAGCGTTATGGTATTCCGACGTGATAAAACTATTCTAGAACCGAGACTTTAGACACCTATCTCAGTTTCTGATCAAGACATGGAGCATAAACCACAAAGAGAATCAAATCCTTCAGAGCCAGTGTCAGTCTTCATTGCTGAGAACCTGGAGGAAGTTGATATGAAGCATGATCAAGTGAGTGTAGGGGATTGCACTGAGCCCCAGGGACCACCACTTTTGATTGATTTACTAGAAGATTCAGAGGATAAATGTATAAGTGTAGGGGATTGCATGGAGGTAATACCCCAAGCATCACTTTCAGTTAGTATACATTCACTTGATTCAGAGCAGGAACCCTTATCTGAGGAGGATAAAGTTTTGGAACCACATAATCAGGAATTAGGGCTTATTTGTGATCACTCCAGTATTTGCCATGCTTTAGGTACTCCTATTCATCCACGGTTAGTATTCATGCCTATCATTCAGAAAATATCATAGAGGTACCAGTTTTTGATTTTGTTGGATGTGATTCATTTCTTTATGCATGCCCTACACAATTTGATATTGTTCTTTCTGCTCTTTCTTACTCCACATGCGTGTGGAAGATGAGTTCTGTCTTTGGCCTTGCAGATTTATTTGAAACATCAGATTGTGCACTTCCACGGTTGATAAAGTCTCCCTTAATGCTGAACAAGGACCCAACAATTCAAGCAACAGTCGAGCTTCTAATGTGGGTGCTCCATCTGAATCATCTCCGACCACCTAAGACACCATCCAAGGAGGTGAAGAATTTTAAGAAAGCAACTCAGCATAGTCATGGCTATATTCTAAAGTTACTAAACTCACCCGATCTATTTCATTATCGGCGTGGATTTTATTACTGAATCGTCTACAACCTCCAGGACTCAGGGGAGTTTGTTCCAACTTTGCACTTCCTTTTCATTGTTAATACCACGTTTAGTCTTTATTTTGCATTTTTAGTTTAAATCAGTAATAAATTCTATTTTTATGAGCATTTTTGGTTAGTCAACTCATTGTGAATACCTTTGCATGCATGGTAAGGTAGGGAATAAATGTATCCCCCTAGGATTTTTTCACATCTTGTTAGAAGCTCTTGAAAGAGAATTGAATTTGATTGATTATTCTAGGAATTAAGTCCATGGATGAACACTTTTGAATGGTTGCATGACCATTAGTAATGAAACCTAGATTGATGAACTTGAGAAAATGTGATTTTTATACCTAGTGAGGTTAGCCATTTTGTGTGATGCACTTAGGTGATTGTCACACTAGAACTTGCTTATTTTCTTTCAAGACTACAATATCTATAATGGGTCCACATTTATATATGTTTAAAAATTTTCCCATAAACCATTCAATTTCATGCTTCATCCATGTTTAACCATTTTTCTTTGATATTTTTCACCCCCATTTTCGATTCAATTTTCATGCTCTCTTGGACATGGGTATTTTGATTGTTATTATTGTTCCTTTGCCCGAGACGGTCAAAGATTTAAGTGTGGGGGAGGAGGTTTGGAATTTTGAAGAAAAAAAAGTTTGAAATTTTAAAGAAAAAATTTTTTTGAGAAAAGAAGAAAAAGTGTGTCAAAGGGGGATGACTTGTGCCAATTTTGAGTTGTAGTAATGTGCTAATGAAAATTTTATGTGAAGTAATTCAGATCTTCATTATTATGTGATGTTACGATGATTTTTGTGAGGATACATGAAGATGTGAATTTTCCAAAAGGAATGAGATGGTAAATGCCCAAATTGTGCCAAGCAAGGTTAACATGAGTTATTTTTAACCTCTCATTGATCTCTCTGATTTTGAATTACTGAATTTAGTGGAAATGAGTTGATATCAGAGTGCATTGAGTCATGCTTGCAATATAATGCATTGAGGAGTCATTTGGAGGGTTTTCTATTGATGAGAGATTATGAAGATGAAAAACAAGAAGTTAATTGCTTAGTGGCCAGATTTGGGCACTAATAATTTGGTTTCATGGCTGGATTTTGTCACAAGAAGGATGTTAAAGAAATGTTCAGAAATGATGGTGAAGAAGGATGATTCAAAATGTGGGAATTGAGTTTGTAAACCAAGATAAGTACCCAATGTGTCAAGTATGCAAGTTTTGAGCTTCAACAAACCAATTGCAAAGCTTATTTGAAGAAATAGAATTGGAGTGCAAGAACTTGGGAAGCAATATCAGCAAGATCAGATTGAAAGAAAAATCAGAGAAAACAGAATAAAAGTCAGAAAATCAGAAGAAGAAAAAAAAACTTGTGAAGAGATGTTGAAGTTGAATAAATCTTGCCTAGATTGCTTTCAACAAATCAATGGAGATTCATTTGAAGAAGTGGATTGAAGTGTAGCAAACTAAGGGCACAAATCAGATTCGAAATGCATTACATCAGAGAAAACAAAAAAAAAGAGAAAAAGAAAAGAGATGAGAAGGAATGTATCAAGTGGAGTTTCAAGAATTTGATCGGTTGATGAACCACATTAGATACTACCCCATTTCAGTTGCTTACTAAACAACAAATTCAGATGTCAAAACTTCAAGATGCTGCTGCAACAGAAAAGGGAAAATTGAAAACAAAATAGAAAAAAAATAGAAAAATAGCTTTATTTTTCAGCCAAGTTTTGCCATTTTTACGGGACTGATCTGAGCTCGAATTGCACAAAACTTGCATGGTTATCAGTATTATCAATCAAACTTCATTATGGAAAAAGAATGGAGGCAAAACAGCAAGAAACAAGAGAGAACAAGCCAAATTTCAGATTGAATTTGAATAATTTTCAGAATTAAACGTGCCAATGATACATTGAAATTGTGGTTTCATGTGAAGTGAATTTTGGTTTATGATGATTGGATGTTATTTGTTATCTCTTGTGAAATCTAAATGTGAAAGGATTGAGCTTGATTCGAAGGAAAATGCAAAAATGGCACATTTTGGGGGTGTTGAAGAAAAGAAAAAGAAAAGAAGAAGAAGGTTTGTATCAAGGAGAAGAGCCTCATGAGTTTAATTCATCCTTGGTCCATGGATCTGAAAACCACACTAAAACAAATGGAATACAAGAGAAATTAGGAAGAATGGCAAGGTTCATCGATAGCATTTACTTATGCTCATGTCTTCTACTTCCTTTAGTTTATCCTTGAAAATCCTTTTCTCTTGAATCTGTCTTTCTACATTTCCCAATTCCTTTGTTTCAATTATTGTTTCCTTACATTTTCAGTAAGCCTAGTATATGTGGATTCCAAATTATGAATGGTGGTGGAGAGTAGAAAACAAGCAAGCCTATGGTAATGCATGAACTTGAGTTGCTTGAGTGAACTCCATTTCACTTTGATCTTGAATTAGAATGTAGGATGAGAGCCACTGATTTTATTCACTGAAAATAACCTCGTGAGATTTAGTGTGATACATTTATCTCAATTAATCATGAAGGGTGAAACTTACTATGTGGTTAACCAAATACAAGGGTTAGTCCATGGATTTAAGCTTTTGAGACTCTACAACTTAGATAATTCCCTTTTAATTGTTTCTAATCATGATTAAGAATGATCTAGGGGGGTACGACTTAGTTTATTTTATTGACTTGAGCGAGACGCTCAAGGGTAAGTGTGGGGGAATTTGATAAGCTAGGGTTTCTTGCATTTTAATCGATTCAATTTTTGGATTTTGCTTTAAAATAATTATTTATTGAATCGATTTGATCATGTTTGTGCTATATTACATAAATTGAGACTTGATCATAATTTTCATGATTTAATGGTAATTTTTGCATTAATTGAATTTTAATTAATTTTAGGGCTAAATTAGATCAAATTCGAGCTCAATCGCGATCAAATCAAGCCAAATCGAGTCAATTTGCCCAAATTGATCAAGCCAACATGAAGGACATGACCTAGATCAAGCCCGATCAAGATCCCTAATTTTTTTGGAAGCCCTAAGCTTCCCTAAAACCCTAGATCTGTCCTGACCATCAGATCAGAAATCAAGGGTCCAGATTGATCAATTAATCAGCGCTATTTAATCTCAAACTTACAGGATGAACAGTGGCTGCGCCACTACTGTTCACCTTCGTTCCCGCGATAATCCCCTGCCCATCGACGTACCTCTACGGCCAGTCCCTTCCACCCAAACCAAATCCATTGCATTGCTTGATCCTAGAGGAGTCTTTAGCCGGTTGATTGGGTGAATCCCAGTAGCTGGATGAGGCGCAAAGGAGAGGGTTTCTCCGGCGGGCAGCGACCCTATTTTTACTTGTTCCGATAATCCACAACGAAATCTGGCGCCGCGATCCATTGGAGGGGTTCTCTGAGGTTCGTGAGCATTCGTATATCATCATCAAACCAATCGGAGCAAAGTTGAAGCATGGAATCCAGTTTTTGCAACTCAATGCGGCTCACGCAGCGTCTGTTCTGGCTCAGAAAGGGTTTTTCTGGGTTGTTCCGGGTGTTGGCAGCAAGAAAACCACACGACGACCTAGTTGAAGCTTCGGAAGGATTATTGAAGCCACATTGCGGGATTCAACGGCTTAATTGACACCAAGTTGAGACAAATTCAAGGACAAAGGGAAGGGTGGATGCGTTAAGTTTTTGTTTCTGAATTTGCTGTAACTGCACATTTTGCTTACCTATTCTTGCTTTTACTACATTTCAGTGAACAGTTGCTAGTTGTTAGAGTTTGACTAATTCCTAATGTTAGTTTAGCTGTTTTGGACTTAATCTAGTGTCATTAGTTTCAATTTCTAAATTTCATTGTCCAAGTGCACTGTTCCGTGCCAGTTCTTCTGGTTGCGTATCAGATTAGTTAGCTAGCTTAGGTGGTTAATTTAGTTGATATTCATTGCATTCAATTCATGTAGCTGAGTTTGTCCCCTACAACTGTTATTGTGTTCACGAGATTGCATTTTCCATTTAGCTGAATTATTCAAACTGTTTTTGCTTAATTGGTTTATGAAGTTAATTCATCTTCATTAGTTTAAAGTGTGTTGAGTCATGCATTAGTATTTGAATTTTATTTCTTGCATTGTTGCCTTAGATTGAATCCATACAATTGATTGTTAGACCTTATCTTAGATTTCTTGTTTGTTCAGTATCAGCTTCAAGAATAGGTTTCATTCCATCAATTGTCATTTCATTTCAAAACTCAAAACCCATTTTTTATTCGAAACCCCAAAAAGAACGACTCGATAGCTCAGTTTAAACAAGTTTCTACTAGCCCTTGAAAAAATACGACTCGAGGCCCCTATACTTCATTTATTTGTATTTATCGTGGGTTTTCAAAATTTATAAATTTTAATTTGCAACCCTACTCGTGACACATTGCAAATCTAAGGTTGTCACTATCATACGAAGATTAGCTTCTTGGGCCAAGCAAATGCTATCATATGCTGACAAACTTGAATTGGTGAAGATGGTGCTCCAAGATATTGAGTGCTTTTGGGTTTACATCTTACTGGTTCCGTTGTAGTGATTAACAAGATATATGCTATTTGCAGTTCATTTGTTTAGTCCACCAAGCATCCACCTATATCTTGGGCAACAATGTGTTTGGAGATGGAGGAAGGCGGCTATGGACTGCGGGATTCACGGACTTGGAACTCAACCTTCTTGTCCAAGTCCTTATGGAATATTCAACGGAAGGACTCCCTTTGGGTCAGGTGGGTCCACCATCAGTATCTCCAACATACCGAATTGTGGGAGTGGCGAGTTAAGAAGTCAGACAACCCACTTGTAAAGAAGCTATGCAGATCTGGTAGGAAATCCTACACTTTGGCAGAGTGAAGGCAGCATACAAATTCTTCAAGTTATGGGGTATTAAGAAGACATGGGTTGCAGTTGTGTGGAAGCCCTACGTCATGTTGAAACACTAATTCTTCATGTGGGTTCAGACCAAAGATAAGTTGACGTACGAGGCCTGCAAGACATGTCCACTGTGCCAATGGATGGACAAGACTGAGGTCCATCTTTTCTTTGATTGTTCAGCAGTTAATGTTGGTGCTGGAAGTATTAGATGATCAAACCTGAATTTTGATAATGGCAAAGGATTCAAGTTAAATCTATGAAGTGGACTAACAAGCTGAATTAAGTGTGCAGGTAGCACAGAGAAATCCTATTTGAGGCTAGATAAAGGAAGTCATAGTTATGGCTACCCAAGGAAGACCTGGTTTGGAGGACTGGACAAGGAAGTCTTAGCCAGGGGGACTGGGCAAGGAAGACCTAGTTTAGAGGGTTGGGCTAGGAAGTTTTAGTCAAAAGGATTGGGCAGAAAGTTTTGATAGATCAGAGCACCAGGTGAGAAGTCTAGGCGGGTTTAGAGGGTTGGACGTCTAGCAGTGAAAGTCCTAAGGGTCAAGGATCAAGGTTGAACAAAAGTTCAACTGGTCTGGAGGACCCGATTAGCAAAAGGTAACTTCTCCTGAGTGGAGTGAGTGAGGACATGTTCCCGTGAGGGGAACAGTAGACATCAGTCTGACCTATGATTTCACTAGAAACATAAAGTCAAGACCAAACAGTCTGTCAAAATTGTTATTTTCCTATTTATACTTTGTTTCTGTACTAACTTGTGATGCAGGAAAAGAGGGACTGAAAGTTTGTGTTCCGGGCGCTCTTATCTGAATCTAGACGATCGAACGGTCCAGACGTTCGAAAGGAATCTAGGCACCTGGATGTCAATCGAACGGGCCAATGAGATAGATGAGATGATAGAGTCCCAGTGGTTGGAACACCTCAGCCTCTAGACGCCTAGAGAGGCTCCAGGCACCCGGATAAGGATAAGGCATTGCAGAGTCAAAATATCTGGTAACCTCTAAGTCAATATCCAGGTGCCCACAAGGGATACAGGCACTCGGAAGATGTCGAGTCAGTTTTAGAAGCGGATCAAACGAATGACGTGGAGGCACCCAGAAGGACTTCCAGGTGCTCGGATCAACCTTTATAAGCAGCTACGAGGGGAAATCCTAAAATCAACTTAATACGCTACTATAACGACTTCCTGTGTGCAAACAACTAATCCAATACGCCATCGTAATGCCGAGGAGCTGCACTGACATCTACACTTCAACTCTAATCTTCTAAGTCGGTAACCTTTTGCTTTTGTACTTAATCTTTTAGGACGATAAGAGTTTACCGTTCCTAATATATTTTATAAAGCGATAAACTCTTTTTCATATGAGGGGAGTTTTATAGTAGATTGCCCGTCGAAAACTATCAAGATTCATGAGCCTTGGAGTAGCAGTCTGTGACTGTAAATAAAGTAAATAAAAGAGTACTTATCTTTTATTTTCCATTGTAGTTTTTATTTTCGCATTCTATTTTAGTATGATTTATCGAACGAGTGAGAAAGCAATAAAGCACTATTCACCCTCTTCTAGTGCTCTAACTTGATCCTACAATCAATATCAGAGCGAGGGGTGCTCGAATTTAGTGCAACCACTAATCGAACTTATTCAGTTTTTTAGCTCTATTTTTCATGTTTTATTGTTCCCGCACTGCTAATTGAAGACCAAGTCTTGATACTTTCTTTCTTGTATTTTTTTGTACAAGATAAATGACCCATCAAGAAGGCTATAACACTGCCAAACCCCCGATATTTTTAGGAGAAGATTTCATCTATTGGAAGGGGAGGATGGAGTGCCACCTTAAAACACAGGTGGAGATATGAATTGTAATCCAGACTGGGTTTACACTTCCAATAGACAGCGATGACAACCCACAGCCTTACGAGAAGTGGGATCCCACAACACGGAAGATTGAGGTTGATGTTAATGCAACCCATACCCTTCAATGCAGCCTCACAAAGGAGGAGCTCAACCGGGTTGGTTCCTTCATAAGTGCAAAAGACTTATCGGACAAGCTCATTGAGCTATATGAGGGAACCTCAGATACTAAAGTGAGCATGTGTGACCTTCTTCTAAACAAACTCTATAATATCGAAATGCAAGAAGGTGAATCCGCGAGTAGGCTACACACATGGATTCAAGATCTGCTCAATGCACTCCACTCTATAGGACAACCAGTAGAGAACCGAGATGTCATCAGGTATGCATTAAAAGCGTTTCCTAGGAATACCTTATGGGCATCAATGGTTGATGCGTATAAGGTCTCCAAGGACCTTTCTAAAATTAAGTTGGACAAACTTTTTTTTGAATTTGAACTGCATGAACAAACTAACGCTAATCTAGTCGAGAAAGGAATTACTCTTTTTATAGGCCAAACCAAGGAACGGAAGATAAGACGTCGATATGAGGAAGAATCCGAAGACTCATCAGGTTCTGAAAGCAACGACGAGGTTGCTATCGAACTAGTCAATTTAGTTCAAAAGATGTTCAAGAAGAAACGTGAAATCCAAAAATCTGAAATGAATAAGATGATCCAGAAGGTTGTATCCAACAAAACACCAACTAACAAGGTTGAAATCACCTATTACGGCTACAACGAGAAGGGGCATTTCAAGGTTGAATGTCTCAATTAAAAGAAGGAGTGCAAAATGAAGAAGAAGGCGCTAAAGGCCACCTGAGATGAGTCCTCCTTAGAAGACTCAGAGGAGGAAGCAAACACAAGCTTACTAGCTCTCTCAACAAGAGAGGAGATTGCTGAAACCAAGACTGAATTAGACATAGAGTCAGAAGCTGAATCAGAATCAAGTCACGGATATGTATCCAGTTCAGAAGGTCCAAATAACAATGTAAGCAATATTTTAATAGAAAAATTATATTCTATAATATATTGCTTGATTAAAAAATTGACAAAGTCCAGTATCCAAGTTAACTCTCTCTAAAAAGAGGTAACACTATTCAAGGAGAAAGTTAACATTAGCTTGTCAACTGAAAATCTTCAAACTAAAATTTTAACTCAAGTCCAACTTGAGGAAGAAAATTTCAAGCTGAAACTTCAAGTTGACGATCTGAAAAGATCGCTGAAAAAATTTAATGCGGGCTCCAAGTATTTTAACATGATGCTTGGAAATCAAAAAGTTGTGTACAACAGATCTGGAAATCAAAAAGTTGTGTACATTAGTTTGATATATGTATCTCACAAACTGCACATGTCCGGATATTGTCTGTGCGGTCAACAAGCTAAGTCATTTTACGAGTAATCCAAATGACACCCATTGGAAAGCATTGATGCGAGTTCTTAGATATTTAAAATATACTATGAACTATGGATTACTTTATGAAAAATATCCCACTGTGTTGATATTGTGATGCTAATTGGATATTAGATACAAAAGACTCTAAATTCACTAGTGGATATGTATTCACGATCGGTGGCGGAGCGGTATCTTAGAAATCCACTAAGCAAACGTGCATTGCTCGGTCAACTATGTAATCCGAGTTTATAGCACTAGATAAAGTAGCTGAATGACTGTGAAATTTCTTAGAAAATTTTCTGAGCTGGATGAAACTTGTGCCCGCCGTACTGATCCACTGTGATAGTCAATCGATGATTGGAAGGACACAGAGTAGTATGTATAATGGTAAGTCACGACATATACATCGTAGACACAATACCATTAGGTAGTTGATTTCGAATGAAGTGATTGTAATCGACTATGTAAAGTCCAAAAATAATTTGACTGATCCTCTTACGAAGGGGCTAAGTCGAGATCAAGTATACTGCTCATCAAGAGGAATGAGATTACAAATCTACAACTAAAAATAACTGTAGCAATAACCCAACTTTATTGACTGGAGATCCCAAGATCTTAGTTCAATGGGACAACAAAGTTACAAAAGTTATGTTACATCACATGAGATATTTTATCTCTATCCCAATCCTAGGATGAATTTGTGCTGCCCTACCAAATGTAGTGAGGTTAAGCTTATATTTTATAAATAAATTATAAGATTCGAGAAATTATAAGATTTATTTATAAATAAATTTACCTTTATTATTAAGGGTAAAGGGGATTAATGAAGCCCAATTTGTAGTTAATTAAACTAAGTCTAATTTTAATCATTTGTGTTAAATTACCCAACCTTAAAGCCCAAATAAAGAGCCCAATTTGGAATAGTGCATCAGCCCAAGGTAATGGTGATTGGGTGGTATGGAATCCGTTAACCCATTGGCCGTTAAAAAAAAAATTAGCTGCCTGTTTCGCCTTTTCGCCGCGAGACCGCATCGCTCGCCTGCGGAGAAATCGGAACAGGGGAGGGCTTTAAAGGGGGCCACGGTGGGGAACTCCTCAGCCTAGCTGTGCCCCTTTCCTCCTCCTTCGTCGCCGCTCTGCAAGACCGCCGCCGCCCTGGAGAAGCAGCCAGCCCTAGTTTTCTCACGCTAGCCCTTCTCCCTCGCTTCTATTCCTTCCCTCCTCTGCTACTGCCTTGTCGCCATCCGAAGACAACAACCTCGACGCCATCTCCTTCGACCAGCGCCACCGTCCCCTGCAGATCGGAGCTCGACCGCCATCCTCCTTCGTCGTCGCGCGTGGAGAAGACCAGCAGCGACGCCGTTCCCCTGCTCGATCGCCGGCCGCCAGAAGGAGCCACCGTCGATGCCCTACTACCGCGCCTCTGCAGCCGGTTGCCAACCAACAACAGGTAAAGGGTGTTAATCGAGTAATGGGATTAAAGTTTACTAATTTCTTAAGGGTTAGTAATTAGTTAATTTGATTAGGGCTTGTTTGATTAAACGATGGTATTTGATTAATTAAGATAATTAAAATAAGTTAATTAGATTAGGTATAATTATTTGGCTGATTAAGGTGGATTAATTGGTACTTAATGTTATTTGATTGGTAGGTTAATAAGATTGTTCATCTAAATTGGTAATTAAGATATTTAGATGTGATCAAATTAATCGATTCATTAATTAAGGTTAATCAAGTAATGGATCCTAATTGATTTAAAGAGGTAATTAAGTTGTAAATGGGATTAATTAAAATTTACTTTATCAGTCAGATTATAATTAAGGAATTCATGAATTATACGGATGGATTAATTAATTAATTAATAATCTAGTTAAGTTATTAGATTGATTAATAAGGGAAGTGATGTATTAATAGATTAATTGCGTTATAGGTTGATTAACATATCGGAATCTATCATTAGGATTCATAGCCCAACGAGGGTTCCGTAGGATTATGAATTGATTAGGTTAATTTGAAATGGAGTTAGCTTAAATTAAAATAATCGAGTCGTGTTAATTGGAGTTAATTGGAAGTTTAATTGAGTTGGAGTAACCTTATAATCGACTAGGATTTACCTTGTTGAAAAGTAAATACAATATTTAGAAGATGCTTATTGTAATTACAGGGCCTTGATCTGTTGATAATATCATACGCGGAGGATTTCCTTAGTGTTCTTATTGCAACGATTTCATCAAGAGGTGGGTACTCCTGTGCTTGGTCAACACAGGTCTCGTTTTCGTAGTGCATGATTTATTATTGTTGTTATCTATCCTATTGATACTTTTACGGCTCTTGTCATTTATCCAGTCAATACCTTGGATAATCATTGCTTGATACTTACCCGTTGACCTTTATTGGGACCTGTTATTGTCATGTTGCTACTCTTGCTATCTATGCTAGTTCATTAATTGATACCTTACTGCTATCATTGCTTGATTATTAGTTGTTGGCTCTTAGTATTGTTAAAGGTCGGTTGTTGGAGTTGTGCAATATGTCCTTTTTGGCCCCTCAGTTTACTGCCCCGAGGGGGGGGGGGGTGATTGGGGAGTGTAGAGTGGGGACAGTGACTTGCACTTGATTATGTCCTGTTTGGCCCCTCAGTTCACTGCCCCGAGGGGGGGTGACTGGGGAGTGTAGAGTGCGGGCAGTGACATACATTGGATTACGTCCTGTTTGGCCCCTCAGTTCATTCCCTAGGAGTGACTGAGGAGTGTAGAGTGCGGATAGTGACTTGTTGTTGATTGTGTTGTTTGTTGCGTTTTGGCATGCATTTATTGTTGTTTATTGCATTTATAGCTGATGCACCTGTTGTTATATGATTATGTACTTGTTGTTATATGACTGTTGCATTTATATAACATGATTTTCATATTGTACGTTGATATTGCTCCTGAAGTATCATGTTGGAACTATATACCTTTTTGACATCTATGCTATTATCCATTCGATACCTTGTTATGTTCTGCACTCTTATCTAGTATCCACTGAGTATTTTTACTCACCACCCAGACCCTGGGGTTTCTTGTCTCCTCAGGTTATAGATAAGGCTAACGAAGCTTGGAGTTCTGCCGGACTGCCCCGTCTCACAGCAAGGCTAAATTGGTTTTCCTTCACGCGTTCTTTTTAAGGGTATCCGTTATATAGCTTTCCCCGTGAATGTCATCATTATGTTTTCTGTTGCATTTGGTATGCGTTGAGTTTCTCATATAACCGTGGTCGTTTTTCGTTGTTATAATAGTGTCTGTAGTTGATGAGAAGTTACATATTGTTGTTTTGACCGTGTCGACCTTGTATCTTGTCTGTTGTGAGTAGAAGTGTGTGTTCGTTGGACATGTGGTCCATAGTTACGACCGTGTTGCCCTGTTGTATAATTGTATGCAGGAAATTGTCATAGATACTTGGGAGATGTTGTCGAAATTTTTTTGGATGGCCTCCCAGGTCGTGACAAGTATGGTAGGATACTTGTAACGCCCCCCTCTTTCTTATACTAATAGGGAGACGTTACGTACGTATTTAAACTTTCCTTAACTTTTACTCATTAAATAAAATAACTCAAATAAACTTTTCTTTTTCTGTTTAGAATGCGGAAGCAAAAGAAATAAATATAAATTCTTGGACATAAAATAAACATTTATATAATTCTTGATCTTATTCCGCGGTTCCGCCGACACCACACATCAAACACTTCTCCAGCTGCCTCCTCTTTCCTATAACTTTTCCTTTCATTTATCTGCAATATGAGGAATGCAAACTATAAGCAACGCTTAGTAAGTACATCATCTAACTCACAAAAACCATAGAAAACTTCGTAATAACTGATTTATGCAACATGAATGTTCATATCTAAACATGTGAGGGGATTTTCAAAACATACTATTTCATAATAATTAAACATATTAAACATCCATCATTTGGGCCCTGACAAAGTACCAATGCGCGCATCCCTAACCGGTCCGGGGTAGCTAGCCACCGAAGCCGATTAGAGCGTACTAGGCACCTCGCGGCCTAGGGGCAACTTATGGAGCCCATCCCTTGGACACCTCACGGTCCGGTACTTGTCAACATCAAAATAAAGTACTTTCTTTCATATTACAATATCTTACTTCTTATATCATGCAATTCTACTATTTACATATGCTTTAACAAAATCATGCATATGCTTTAACAAAATCATGTTTATGGAAAAATACGGAAAACAACGGAACTACTCATACTGCAGGTGAGAGATGTACTTACCTTCTGCGCTAATTTCCTTACAATTCTTCCGTTAGAGAAAAAAAAATCTCCTCGGCGATCTTCCTATGTCTACGCGTTCTTCTCGCGGAGAGGAGCGTCCTTGTAGAAGAAGTTCTCCGGAA
This sequence comes from Curcuma longa, assembly GCF_044706935.1. Classification (NCBI taxonomy): domain Eukaryota; kingdom Viridiplantae; phylum Streptophyta; class Magnoliopsida; order Zingiberales; family Zingiberaceae; genus Curcuma; species Curcuma longa. The sequence continues at coordinate 2,565,255 of NC_133867.1, forward strand.
GTCTTCCTTATGATCCTAGGGGACGGACTCCTCGTTCTTCGGGTTTGGGGCGCCGAGAGGGAGGAGAAAGGAGGGCGACGGCATTCTGGGCGAGAGGTGAGGGAAGGGTTTTCGAAGATAATGAAAACCCTCTCTTAAGCCTCCTATTTATATTAAGTGATTCCTAGACCTAATTCGCCGATAAATAAAATTCGGTTTCTTTTTTTTTCGTAACAGACTTGCTGGGCACTTGGTTATTGGAACTATTTTAAGAGTCCTAAATTTTAAAAGGTCGCAGGTTCGAATCCAGCCTCGGACATTTTTTCCGATTTTTAAACCTAACTCGACTATAATTAAATTTCGGTTCCTTTTTTTTCGGAACAGACTTGCTGACTCTTTTGGTTATTGAAATTATTTTAAGAATTGCAAATTCTTAAAGGTTGCGGGTTCAAATCTCATCTAGGACATTTACGCTCCTATTTATTTTTGCTACTTCCGCTAATCTAAAAATTCCAGAAAAATATTCTAAAATTCCTGAAAAATCATAGAATATTTCTAAAATTATTTTTGAGAATTTTTAAGCGCTACAATTTATAATTAACCCTTATCTCTTTATGAAATATTCTAAATCTAACCAATAATCTTAAGTGAGGAAAATACGGGTGTTACAATCTCCCTTCCTTATAAAAGTTTCGTCCTCGAAACTTAGAACAACTCCTGTGTATTTTTATCTCATATCTTCTTCACGTTCCTGAGTTGCTCCTTCGAATCTTTGATTCCGTCAACAGCTACCTTAATTGGTTAATTGCATCAATAATTTCTCTAAAGTGAAATCTCATTTTCGACCTTTCCAACATATAATAATCTACTAATCTCAAACATTTACTCATGTCATCCATATTTACTTTCAAAAATGGATCTTCTCCCAAAATTCCTTACTATTCCAAGTTTAATATCAAGTCCTCTACCAGTTAAATGGTTTAAATGAACCTAGAATCCTAGTTTCGGCCTCCATCAATGTATCATCCGAATTAAAACTAAAATACACCATTGCATTAGTTGGTTTAACATCACCTATAATTTAATCATAATTTCATGTCTTACAATCATTTCTTATGTTTCTCTTACATGACTCTGCCCTTACCTTTTCTTAGATCTATATCCAATACCATCAACACGTTAATTAGTTACGTATTTCTCAAGTATTATCTTTTAAACTTTACACATAATCTATATTCTGGTAAGAAAAAAAATTTTATTTTTCCTATTACTATTCGCTTAAGTACTTTCACCCAAATCCAAAACCTACATATATCGGAAGAAATGGCTATTCTATTTACTAGTTTAAAGAATCATTTTCTTTCTTAAGTTTTTCAACTTACAAAGAACCTTACTCTATCTTTATCCTTGCACGTTGAAGTTGAATCAACTCTTCTCTTAGTCTTAACCTCTTGTACAGAGAATTTGTTAAACATGCAAAAATTCTCTTAACTTAAGAATCATTCTTTATGCTAATAATAATCATATCTAACTTAAGAATCATTCTTCATGCTAGTCATAATAAGCATGTCTAACTTAATAATTATTCTAAAAAAAAAGAGAAAGCATATATTCTTTCTTACTTGGAAGGCAGTAGGATTGATGCTTGATATGAGTGTGACGGAAGGGCGGAACCTGCTCTGATACCATTTGTAACGCCCCCCCTCTTTCTTATACTAATAGGGAGACGTTACGTACTTTAAACTTTCCTTAACTTTTACTCATTAAATAAAATAACTCAAATAAACTTTTCTTTTTCTGTTTAACATGCGGAAGCAAAAGAAATAAATATAAATTCTTGGACATAAAATAAACATTTATATAATTCTTGATCTTATTCCGCGGTTCCGCCGACACCACACATCAAACACTTCTCCAGCTGCCTCCTCTTTCCTATAACTTTTCCTTTCATTTATCTGCAATATGAGGAATGCAAACTATAAGCAACGCTTAGTAAGTACATCATCTAACTCACAAAAACCATAGAAAACTTCGTAATAACTGATTTATGCAACATGAATGTTCATATCTAAACATGTGAGGGGATTTTCAAAACATACTATTTCATAATAATTAAACATATTAAACATCCATCATTTGGGCCCTGACAAAGTACCAATGCGCGCATCCCTAACCGGTCCGGGGTAGCTAGCCACCGAAGCCGATTAGAGCGTACTAGGCACCTCGCGGCCTAGGGGCAACTTATGGAGCCCATCCCTTGGACACCTCACGGTCCGGTACTTGTCAACATCAAAATAAAGTACTTTCTTTCATATTACAATATCTTACTTCTTATATCATGCAATTCTACTATTTACATATGCTTTAACAAAATCATGCATATGCTTTAACAAAATCATGTTTATGGAAAAATACGGAAAACAACGGAACTACTCATACTGCAGGTGAGAGATGTACTTACCTTCTGCGCTAATTTCCTTACAATTCTTCCGTTAGAGAAAAAAAAATCTCCTCGGCGATCTTCCTATGTCTACGCGTTCTTCTCGCGGAGAGGAGCGTCCTTGTAGAAGAAGTTCTCCGGAAGTCTTCCTTATGATCCTAGGGGACGGACTCCTCGTTCTTCGGGTTTGGGGCGCCGAGAGGGAGGAGAAAGGAGGGCGACGGCATTCTGGGCGAGAGGTGAGGGAAGGGTTTTCGAAGATAATGAAAACCCTCTCTTAAGCCTCCTATTTATATTAAGTGATTCCTAGACCTAATTCGCCGATAAATAAAATTCGGTTTCTTTTTTTTTGTAACAGACTTGCTGGGCACTTGGTTATTGGAAATATCTTAAGAGTCCTAAATTTTAAAAGGTCGCAGGATCGAATCCAGCCTCGGACATTTTCTGATTTTTAAACTAACTCGACTATAATTAAATTTCGGTTCCTTTTTTTTTCGGAACAGATTGCTGACTCTTTTGGTTATTATTTTAAGAATTGCAAATTCTTATAGGTTGCGGGTTCAAATCTCGCCTAGGACATTTACGCTCCTATTTATTTTTGCTACTTCCGCTAATCTAAAAATTCCAGAAAAATATTCTAAAATTCCAGAAAAATCATAGAATATTTCTAAAATTATTTTTGAGAATTTTTAAGCGCTACAATTTATAATTAACCCTTATCTCTTTATGAAATATTCTAAATCTAACCAATAATCTTAAGTGAGGAAAATACGGGTGTTACAGGGTGATGTGTCAGGCTCACTTGTGACGTGGCAATGCCTATGTGACATCCATGTGGGCGAGGAGCATTGAGGAGCTTAATTTTATGTTCCAGATGACGTGATATTTGGGTGACATGTCAAGCTCACTTGTGATGTGGCAATGCCTATGTGACATCCACGTGGGCATGGAGAGATGATTGGACTGCTGACTGGGCAAACGGATGACAACCGTTGATCAAAGAGGTGTAATGGATCACATGTGATGCGATCTTGAGCATTGGATCGTGAAGAGTCACGATCTGACCGCTTGGGATGAAACTTGATTTGAAGTGTCAGATCAAATGGATCATTTGATCCAGATCTAACGGCTGATGACTAAAGGAGAGATCTGAGGGTCACAACCCTTCAGATCTGATGGATGAAATTAAGTGGGCTATGTGAAGGGTTACAACCCTCCAGATTGGATGATCCAGATTGATCCAGTCCAAAGGACACATCCTCTCACCCAAAGGGTATTCAACCTCTTCATTTGGTATAAATAGATCCCTCCAGATGCTGGAAAGATCATCAAATTCATCGATTCTTCTTATTCTTTGAGCATTCATCTCATCTTCTACATTTGGAGTCCAAAAAGCTTACGAGAAGGTTCGTTGATCTTGGAATTTGAAGCACTACTATTTCGAGATGTTTATCGTTGAATCTTAAGAATAAATTGCTGCTATCATTAAGTACCGTAGCGGAGCAATATCGTTTACGGTTAGTGTTGAACACTAGCCTCGGCGATCCATATCAGTTTGCATCCTCCCCGAGAAGATACCGGAACCAACAACTTTTAACTATTTAAAATATGCTTCAATATCTATTACTTTTAACAAAAAAATTGTGATCTTTGTAGGTCTTATATGTTAGGATTTGTGCGAGTCAAAAGGAATGAATAGCTTCGATCACTTTTCGTCTATTAGATTGGGCAGCGAAAACTTGAAGCGAAGGCAGACCACATGCACAATTTCAGAATTTTACTTGGTATCTATCTTCTTGAGACAACTAATCCAAGGATCCGCTTCAAGCTATCTATCTCCATTATGAACTCCTCCTTTTCAGATACCTTCTGAAGGCGGAAAAGCCTCTTACAAGCTTGTTCTTACAAGAATAGAATAATACAATAATAAACAAGAATACAAATACAAATAAAAGTAAAAACACCTTTATAAATGAGATTTTACTTTGGATGTTTTCTTGTTGCTTAGAATAACCTCTTGTTGGTTTGGAAGTACAGCAACACTTCATCCTCAAACTCTCAAAAACTGACTCCTTCTCCTTCAAGTGAAACCCTATTTCTACGATTGTTGTTAAGGTTGATTTCCGTTTATTAGTCGACTGATTTGGTCAACGACCAAATAATAGTTTTTGAACCTTCCTATCTAATTTTATTATTTTTTAAATAGTTATCGAATCGATTTGTCAATCAGACGAATTGATTCAGTTCTGTATGCTTCTGAAACAGCACCAGTCGACTGATTATCATGATCAGTCAAATCAATTTATTTTGGTTCAATTCTGATCCAAATCAGTTGAATTGATTTGAGTAACAACATACATCTCTAAACAAGCTCTGTTTCGCACCAAAGATCATCATTCAAGTCAAAAGTTATGACTTTCGAAAATTTACTCTATTGTTTCCGAACTTCCTTTGCATGATATCCTATTATCTTGACCCATCAAGATGTCTCGTTGTCATGAGATCTGGTCAACCTTGACCTATCGGGACTTCCTTGTTATTTGGCATCTGGTCAACCTTAACATGCCAAGACTTTATCGTTGTCTAATATCCAATCAACCTTGACCTATCGGAACTTCCTCGTTGCATGACATCTGGTTAACCTTGACCTACCAAAATTTCCTCATTGTATAGTATTTGATTGACATCAACCTATCAAGACTTCCTGTTGCTAGTATTCGATCAACCTTGACCTACTAGGATTTCAAATTACCAAGTGTCCGATTAACCTTGATCCACTTGGACTTTCCACTTGCCAACTTCCCTGTTGGACTTCCGATTACTAAGTGTCGATCAACCTTGATTCACTTGGATTTTCTATCTTGTACCAAGTGCCTAGTCTTTCGTGACCCACTTGGACTTCTCATCTCGTGCCAAGTGTCTAATTCTTCATGATCCATTTGGGTTTTCTACCGTTAAATATTCGATCAACCTGGACCTACTTGACACCTAACTAACATATTGATCAAATATTACAACTCAACTCGAGTCAAATCGAGCTTGGTCAATCTTGACCTATGACATGAGGTTGATTGCACTATCAATCTCTCTCTTTTTGATTTTTTGACAATAGGTTTAAGTCAGGCTAACTTATTAGCTCAACTTCTTTCATCATCATTCTTCTCATACCAAATCATGAATGTGAGTTTTGTAATTTGAACCCTACATTCTCTTCCTTTGACACACATCAAAATTTTTTTCTTAAGATTCATTCATCTTATCCAATCTAATCCTCTCAAATGAAGGTTACCTACCTTTCATTTCATCAAATGTTCAACCTAGAGTACACAATCCTTTATTCGTTCACTTATCCTCAAATTCTACATTCTTATCCTTTCATATCCAATTCATACCTTTAAAGTGAACTTCTCCCTCAAAGCATGCTCTAACCTTGATCATTGCACCAATAATGATTTTGGAGTTCTTAAACCTTTAGGAACTCTCAAAGTCTAAGTTATGAGATTAAAAATTTAATATTGAATCTAAACCTCCTCCTTAAAGTCTCATCTTCTTTCTTTTAACATTCCTTTCTTATTTTCATCTAGAAAATCACCTTTAAATATTTATCTAAGCATATCACATAGTTAGGAATAGTTAAGTTACTTAGAATGAGCTTAAACAAATCCATTTTAGTGAAAAATATAAAAATTAATTGATTAGTTACTGATAGCAGTTGATTGATAAAAAAAAATGAACTTTCAATTTTCAAACTAAATTTTAGAAATATATAAGTAATTTAATAATTTTAAAAAAATTATAAAATTTCATACATACATTACTATGTCAAATAATATTAGAGAAAATAATTTTTTTAAAAAAATATATTTTATTTTTAAATAATGATACAAAGTTGAAAATCATTGAAAACTTTAATGTTTCACTCTACAGATGGAATTCGTCACTCCAACGACCTCATATAATCGGCCCCACGACTATCTATAAGGAGGTAAATCGAGAAAAATGCAGTTAATCATTACAAGGAAGGTCTCATGAGATTCGACCTTTGTCCACTGCAGTAAGTTTGTCCCACGGTAATTAACTCAATCATGCCCCGGAGTTTTAATGTTTCACTCTGACTTTGTATCAATATGATTAATAGTGATTTTATGGACAAATAGACTTTACTAAGACTTTCTAAAATACTTTTGAAATTATTTTTAACCATAATATATGGGTTAAATGCACATAATTTGCATATTAGATTTTTCTTAAAAAGTAAGAAAAATAAATGCGGTGAGCGTGGATCGAACACGCGACCTTCAGATCTTCAGTCTGACGCTCTCCCAACTGAGCTATCCTCGCTAATATATATAAATTTTTTATTTTTATTTAATACTTGATTGAAATTAAACGAATAAAACTAGACAAGCACGAGGAGCCACAAGATTAAGGGAATTCAAATAAATTTTAATTATATTTAAATTTTTTTATTTTTATCAAATTTATTTATTAAAAAATTTTATTGAGCTTAATTTCCTTATAAATCGTAGTATTATCCTTGTAATTTAAATAAAACAATCATTTAATAAATAAAAATTATATTTTTAAGTTTAATGAAGTATAAATAATTTATAATTTATTATTATAAAATTGTATAGAGTATTATATTGTATATATTTGAATTTTAAATATATCCAAATTAAAAGAAACATTTGTCTCTCTATACATGGACCTCCAGAATTAATTAAGGACGAAGAAAAGTTCAATTAAATCGAATTAATTGATCGAATTAATTGATCGAATTCAATCAGGTTGACTAAAGACTCCAATATCATGGTTTAAAAGAGACAACTAAACTACAAGATTCAAGACATTAGATATAATGGGACTTTGAAGGATGCTTGTAATAGTAGATCATATATATAGCTGCAAGTGATGATAGTTTAATTTCAAAACTAAAAGCATATCTATTTTGAGTCAAAAGTCATTCTATCTTAGTAGACAGACAGGTGCTGATAAAGTGTAAGTACCTAGATGTAGTAATGTTCACTTAAAAGAGAGTGTCCACTCTTACCTTAATTAATCTTAAAATATTGTATCTAAAGGAAAACATTGTAAAGGTAATTTCATGACTGATAATATTAAGTTAAAGATTGACAGTTGTTCCGGTTGAGAAGTGCGTCGAGATACGTTACCGGACCTAGCTCGCCGTGAGGTGGAACTGATGGGGAAGAAGAGCAGGAGAAGAAGAAGCTCGAGGGCCACAGGACCTGCAGGCACAGCAAACGTCAGTAGGACGGTCAGAGGTGGCTCCGGCGCGACCACTCCGACGCTCAAGTCAGTGGAGAAAACGGAGAAGAAGAAGATGAACAGTAGAAGGAGAACTTGAGCGTGTAAAGAGAGTAAGAGTCCGGCCCCCCATACCTGTCCGACGGAGTGATCTTTTAAAGGAAGGGATGAGCGTGCGCACGTGTCACGTCATCATTCAGGAGTGTCTCATCGTGGTTAATGAGATGTCAGGAACCATCGAGTTCCCTGTCCCATCGCCGTAAACGTATCACCTTGTTAATCGTCTGCGTACAGGCATCAGAGAGATAGCATTAATTAAATGGGGCGTGGGCTTGTCAGAGGTCATGATGAGGTGGGCCCAGGCTTTGCCGGGCGACTCGGCGATGGGTGTGGCCGAGTGGGGATTCGGCTAAGGCTACAACGGGATTCGGCGATGGGTGTGGCCGAGTGGGGATTCGGCTAAGGCTACAACCGAATGGGGATTCGGCGATGGGTGTGGCCGAGTGGGGATTCGGCTAAGGCTACGGCTGAATGGGGATTCGGCGATGGGTTCGGCCGAATGGGGATTCGGCCAAGGCTTATCAGACCAAGGGAGATTTGTACAGGGTTTATCAGGTCTCTGGGCGAGATTCAAGTCAGACCCGGATCAGACTCGAGCTCATGCTGACATCATCGTGGATATCTGCCGTAACATAAGCCTCCCCCCTTAGTCTAGTCGAAGGGAGCGCAAGTCGAACTGACTAGACTTGTTTCTTGCTCGAGTCTGATCTCATTAAGCAAGCTTACTTGGGAGCCACTTCTGGTGGAATACGTGGCTCAGTTTGATTGGGCACATCAGTTCAAGCGGTATGGCGGTCGGCGTGGCGCGGGGCACGCGCGCTAAGGCTACGGCCGAATGGGGATTCGGCGAAGGCTACGGCCGAATGAGAATTCGGCGAGGCCTATGGCCGAAGGAGGATTCGGCAAGGGATGTGGCCGAATGAGCAGAGCTGAGCTGCTGTGTGGCAGGGCTGAGCTGCCGAATCGAAGGAGCAGGGCTGTGCTGCTGAAGGAGCAGGGCTGTGCTGCCGAACTGAAAGAGCAGGGCTGAGCTGCTGAGTGACAGGGCTGAGCTGCTGAATGGTCGAATGGGCTGAGCTGAGCTGATGTGGCCGAATGAGCAGAGCTGAGCTGCTGTGTGGCAGGGCTGAGCTGCTGAGTGGAAGGGCTGAGCTACCGAATGGCCGAATGGGCAGAGCTGAGCTGCTGTGGCCAAATGAGCAAAGCTGAGCTGCTGTGTGGCAGGGCTGAGCTGCTGAGTGGCAGGGCTGAGCTGCCGAATGGCCGAATGGGCAGAGCTGAGCTGCTGTGGCCGAATGAGCAGAGTTGAGCTGCTGTGTGGCAGGGCTGAGCTGCTAAGTGGCAGGGCTGAGCTGCCGAATGGCCGAATGAGCAGAGCTGAGCTGCTGTGGCCGAATGAGCAGAGCTGAGCTGCTGTGTGGCAGAGCTGAGCTGCTGAGTGGCAGGGCTGAGCTGCCGAATGGCCGAATGGGAAGAGCTGAGCTGTTGTGGCCGAATGAGCAGAGCTGAGCTGCTGTGTGACAGGGCTGAGTTGCTGAATGGCCGAATGGGCAGAGCTGAGCTGCTGTGGCCGAATGAGCAGAACTGAATTGTGCCGAGCCGACTGGGCAGAACTGAATTGTGCCGAGTGGACTGAGTCCCAGACGGCCGAGTCCGGGAGGGAGGTTATAATACCTGCCACAGCGATCGCCCTCGTGCGGACTTAAGAGAGTGCGAGGTTTCGGCCGAACTGTGGAAAAGGAATCGGCGAAGCGAAGCCGAGGTCTCGGGTGAGGGCTACGAGCAATGGCTCGGGCAAGAAGCAAAAAGATGGGCCAGTCGACACTGGTTTGATGGCGCCGGTGCCGGTTCGCGATTCGGCTCGAGAGAGATGCCGCAATTCGGCTCGGAAGACGGCGAAGTTACGGGCTCCGTTCTGCGTAGGCAGCGACGACCTGTTGCCGTGATTCAGCTCGGGGAGAGATGCGCGATTCGGCTCGGGGCAAACGGAAGAAGTGGCTTTCGCGATTCGGCTCGGGTAAGCAAAAGAAGACTTAGCTTTTTGAGAGAAGACGGTGAGACGCCTAAGTCCTTGTCTAGTATAAAGGAGAAGGTAATGGAGAGACCTTGCATCCGAGTCGACTTGAATAAATTACGCGAGGTCAAGTGGGGTATGCTGATAGGTGCTGGGAGCTCTGCCCGTGAGACTCGGCGTGCGGATAAGCTAGCGGCTGATTCAGGAAAGCAGACAGTCCTGGCATGCAGACGATTCGGAAACGCAGATGATCCGGGCTTGCAGACGATTCGACAATGAAGACGGTCCGGGCTTACGGACGATTCGACAATGAAGACGGTCCGGGCTTGCGGACGATTCGACAATGTAGACGGTCCGGGCTTGCGGACGATTCGACAATGTAGACGGTCCGGGCTTGCGGACGATTCGACAATGTAGATTATCCGGGCTTGCGGACGACTCGTAAAGGTGTAGAGTGTCCGTGCTAGCGGACGATTCGGAAGTGTAGGGTGTCTGTGCTAGCGGACGATTCGTAGGGTGTCCGTGCTTACGGACGATGCGTAAAATGTCCGTGCTTGCGGACGATTCGTAAAAATGAGTCAGTGGAAGTGCTGACTGCGTTGAGTGAGACCAATAGGATAGCTGAGAAGCTAAGTGCTGAGAAGCAGAGTCGAGTCAGTGAGAGCGTTGACCGGGTTGAACGAGTCAGAGGGAGTTCTGACTGAGCAGACGGAGTTGAGGGAGTCAATGAGAGTTCTACCGGCCGAGCTGACTGGCCGACTGACTAAGCAGAGTGACCGACTGACTGAGCAGCATGGCCAACTGGCTGAGCGGAATGGCCAACTGACTGAGCGGAATGGCCAACTGACTGAGCAGATTGGATGGCTGAAGCCCGGACGAATGACTGAAAGCCAGAGGAAGGGCTGAGAAGCCTGGGATGAATGGCTGAGAAGCCTGAATGAAGGGCTGAGGAGCCTGGGATGAATGGCTAAAAGCCTAGATGAAAACCGCTTAACAAGAGAACCGCGTGAGTTGACCCCACGCCGGTAGTACGACTCGGTTGCCAAGGCGAGCTCGACCCCGGCTGCAGGAGCGCGGGGGAGTTTGAGAATTGTAGTAGATGGCGGTGACGGACGCTGTAGCGGGTCCGATTCCGCGATTCAGCTCGACCCCGGCTGTGCGAAGCGCGGGGGAGTTAAGCATGAAAAGATAGCAAGTGTTATGAAATTTACCAGACTTTGATGTGGCGGGCGCTAGTGGTCCGTGACCACCGGGAGTAAGCTCGACCCTGACTATGAGGGGAGGTTGAGCCCTGACAAGGACATTTGCTGATGGAGCTAGTGGTCCGAGACCACCAGAATTGAGCTCGACCTTGGCTATGTCCGAGCCGAAGGGAGGTTGAACCCTGAAAAGGGCAATTGCTGATGGAGTAGGTCCGAGACCTAATTTGAGCTCGACCTTGGCTATGTCCGAGCCGAAGCGAGGTTGAACCCTGAAAAGGGCAATTGCTGATGGAGTAGGTCCGAGACCTAATTTGAGCTCGACCTTGGCTATGTCCGAGCCGAAGGGAGGTTGAAGCCTGAAAAGGGCAATTGCTGATGGAGTATAGGTCCGAGACCTAATTTGAGCTCGACCTTGGCTATGTCCGAGCCGAAGGGAGGTTGAACCTTGAAAAGGGCAATTGCTGATGGAGTAGGTCCGAGACCTAATTATGTCGGTGGAGACAGCTCGATCCCGACTATGTCCGAGTCGGGAGAGTGATGTCGAAGGGCTGAAAAGCCTTATCGTGGAGAGGACCTGCGGAAGTATCCCCGTTATTCAAGTGTAGGGAAGTAAAGTACGTACCATGGTACTTAGTGTTCTTGACCGCTAAATGCGGTAAAGCTGGAGATGCATAGCATTCCATGGCCTGGTTAAGTCTTTGCCCTCTGCATCGGTCTGAGATGCGTAGCGTCGATGTAGGACCGGGCCTGGGCCTGAGCCTGGTGGGCCGGGGCCTGGTAGGCCTAATGGGCCTGATGGGCCTGAGGGGCTGGAGCTCGATAACTTGAAGCTTGAAGAACCGGATCTTGGTGGGCCGGGGCCTGGTGGGCCTGATGGGTCTTGATCTTGATGGGCCTAATGGGCCTGATGATGTTGGGGCTTGAAGGACTTGAGGATTCTGGACTCGAGAATAGTGGGCCTCCGTGGGCCCATAGCGGGCCTCTGTGGACCCGGACAACTGGCGCACCGGTGGTGCGAGCCTCGTCGGCGAGAGATGGAGGTCTCGAAGGGCCAGCTTGTACCTGAGGTTGTTGTCCAGAAATTGCTAGGACGGCCGTGGCGACCGCCCTGTTGAAATCTTCCTCTATCATGGCGTGAGGCGAGGCTGAGGAGGTTCGTCCGTCGGCATCTCAAATCCGGGCAGAAATGTGTTCCCATAGATGGCGCCAAATTATGTTCCGGTTGAGAAGTGCGTCGAGACACGTCACCGGACCTAGCTCGCCGTGAGGTGGAACCGATGGGGAAGAAGAGCAGGAGAAGAAGAAGCTCGAGGGCCACAGGACCTGCAGGCACAGCAAACGTCAGTAGGACGGCCGGAGGTGGCTCCGGCGCGACCACTCCGACGCTCAAGTCAATGGAGAAAACGGAGAAGAAGAAGATGAACAGTAAAGGCTTGAGCGTGTAAAAGTTAGAGAGTCCGGCCCCCCATACCTGTCCGACGGAGTGGTCTTTTAAAGGAAGGGATGAGCGTGCGCACGTGTCACGTCATCATTCAGGAGTGTCTCATCGTGGTTAATGAGATGTCAGGAACCATCGAGTTCCCTGTCCCATCGCCGTAAACGTATCACCTTGTTAATCGTCTGCGTACAGGCATCAGAGAGATATCATTAATTAAATGGGGCGTGGGCTTGTCAGAGGTCATGATGAGGTGGGCCCAGGCTTTGCCGGGTGACTCGGCGATGGGTGTGGCCGAGTGGGGATTCGGCTAAGGCTACAACCGAATGGGGATTCGGCGATGGGTGTGGCCGAGTGGGGATTCGGCTAAGGCAACAACCGAATGGGGATTCGGCGATGGGTGTGGCCGAGAGAATGGGATTCGGCTAAGGCTACGGCCGAATGGCGGGATTCGGCGATGGGTTCGGCCGAATGGGGATTCGGCCAAGGCTTATCAGACCAAGGGAGATTTGTACAGGGTTTATCAGGTCTCTGGGCGAGATTCAAGTCAGACCCGGATCAGACTATAGCTCATGCTGACGTCATCGTGGATATCTGCCGTAACAACATTATTGAATCATTGATGACGTGGCGTTACTAGGAGTACATCTTTATTACTTTTGAAATTTTTGGTTGTTCCTTTCTTCCAAAAGCACCATAGCCATGCTTGACATATATACCATCGATAGATTCTCCACCTCGTGTGTGTGTTCTGAAAATTTGCATCCTCTTCTTTAATCCATTGGATCCTTTTGAACCTTATTTTGCTTAATTTTCAAATTTATGTTTTTGTGTGATCTTAGAATATCCACATTGATGTTAATATACTAGTGTTATAACATTCAAATGATATTACAATTAATGTAGATGAGTATTATAATATTCACATACATATTAATATTCAATTCTTTAAACACAATAATTAATTTATAATTAATAGGAATGACTATATTTATTTATTTAATATAAAATAAAAATAAAGATAAAATAAATAAATATTATTCAAAAATCATAATTATTAATATTAAAATGGACGTGAATGTTGTGTTAATAAAAAGAATGTATTAATATAATACATTTTAGTATATTAATGTTCAAATTTCAAATGTCCTTAACCTTGAGTTGTGATACAATTTGCATCACGTTTTATTATCATAAAAAATAGAATTCATCATTTCAAAAATTTGACACGATCAATTTAATAGTCATTTGTGAAAAGATAAATTAAAAATATTATAATTAACTATTATGAATATTTAAAAAATATTATTTTAATTTCATCAAAATTTATCTTTTATCTATTACAATAAATCTATCTGTTAATAATCAACTCAATCAACAAATCCAACTCTCAACAAATCTACATCACGTCTTACGGCTTCTACCGTCTTGCACCAACAATTACTAAGATAAAAGTTTCGACCTGTACTGTATGGTCGACGAAGACGATGACAAAAAGATGAAAAATTTTTAATTTAATAAGTGATTGCCTCCTTCGCTTTTGTTTATTAGAGCATCCGCAACGCGCTGTTAATCGGACGTTAATAGCAGACGTGGAAGAGTGAAGGAAGGATGTGGAAGAGTGAGGGAGGAGTGAGAGAGGAGTGAGGTATTGAACGCGTTCAGAGTTCTGAACGCGTTAATAGGTGGGCCCGTGCTTTTTATTTTTATTTTTTTAATGTTAATGCGTTCGTAGAGGTTGCATAGTGTGAGTGGTGGTCGACCACCATATGGTGATCGACCACGTGGTCGACCACCAAGGGTGCAGATTGTGAGTGGTGGTCGACCAATGGTGATCGACCACCACTCAATCACGTATTAAGTGGACCCAATCGACCACTGATTAAAGGCGTTATAACGTCACGAACGTTGCGGATGCTCTTAGAAGATTTGGGGATGACCTGACCATGTATGTGCCAAATAAAACTACTGTGGATCAACTTATTAATTTCCTCATGGTAAATACAATAGGTATGCCACAGCGACAGATACTAAGGACTTGTATTTGATGGAGGTTAAACAAGGAGAAAGGAAAAAGAGATGAACAAAATGTAGCGGCCGCGCGTCATATAGCGTCCCACGACTCCAAGGTCGGGAAGGCAGCCGGCAAGATTAGTCCGTCAAGGTCGAAATCCGGTATATCGTCAGGCAAACCGACGGACGCCCCATCGTCGTCCGGTGTGACCGCGACGCAGTCCAGCAACAGCGCCGAGGTATCGAGGGTGGACAGGCAGACCTGCCGCAGAGCGGCGCGGTCGCCCACCGCTGGCCGCACCGGCTCCGACTTCACCATCGGCTCCGCAGCCAGCATCCCGCAGTCGACCTGGAAGCCAGTGACCCGCTGCACCATCTCCCTGAAGTTGGCCGGGTCGGCGTTGATGTAGGTGGTGGGCGAGCGGTTGGGCGCGCGCGACCTGCGCTTGGAGACGCGGCCCAAAGGGCCGGGGCCGAGCGGCCGGAAGGGGTGGGTGGCGGGGGTGCGACTGTACTGGCGGTGGTGGAGCAGGAAGGGGGCGGACGGAGAGGCGGCGCCGGAGGAGGAGTTGTCGGAGAGGGAGATCTGCAGGGCTCGGGTGACGGCCTGATTCTCGCTGGCGAAGGCCTGGCTGATCCAGGCCGAGTCGGAGCGGTACCGCCAAGGATCCAGCGCCGAGCAGTTCTCCAACATGGCAACTAGATGGGCAAGCGGCCTGTGCAGTAATTAATTGGAGCAGGCTGGGAACGGGGCTTAAATAAGGCAACGAGCGTGCTCATCGTGCCACGTGTAATAATAAAATAACAATACTTTGGAAGGGAGGATTCTTACGGTGGTGGGTGCCACGTAGATATGACGTTGACTGTCAAGACGCATGGTCGTGGGACCCATGCCGATTGCTGCCTGAGGTCGTGGGACCCGTACGAGTCGGCAGTAATTCGGGTAGTACGGTAAAAGAATGGTGTTGCGGCAGCCACGGCATGATGACGTGGATGACGGGAGGGGGTCGACAGTGGCGTGATGTTCCTCGACTCACATGCGTCACGTGCGTGTGTATGGGGGGGTGGGGATGGAGGATGCCGGGGCGACTGAGTTGGGCTTGGGGCCCACTATAATGGAAGCACCAGGACGGCGCCGGTTTGCGTCCGTCGCGATGGGGCATGCATGATCTGCTGCTTTATTCCGCCAGGAAACAGCGAAACTTCCCGACCCGATAAATCTTATATTTAATACGGATATAAAATACAAAAAATATTAATCTAAAGATGATTTGGATATATCAATCTTATAGATCTCTTTATGGAAGATTTAGATAATTTTGTATTTATAAGTTGTGGACACATTGATCAAAAAGAAGCTTTTTCTTTCTTTCTTTTCTTCTATTATTTTATCTCACGAGGGAAAGGTGGCCCTGCCAGGTTCTCCATTAACGCATTAAATTTGTATTGAATATGCTTAATTATTCCCATCATTAATTAATTCCAACCTGTAGCTGTCACTCGATTCTTTCGCATCGGCATTTGGCATATCATTTTTCCAGTTGCTTAATTAACGGGGCAAAAAAATATAAAAAACCTCGTTAATTTTCAAAATTTATGAAAAGAGAAATTTTGTTTTTTTCATATATATTTAGAATAATGTTGGTAAAGATGAAATTTTAGAGGGGCCAAATGAAAAGTTTGCAGGTGACTTCACAAATAGGTAAGCAATGACGACAGCATCAAATTCTAGAAGCCAGTAATTACATCAACTCAGATCTTTAAACCTTTATTATTATCTTGGAAAAAGACTTCAACTCCAGTCTTTTAATCGATCAAATCGATCAAATAAATTCTTCAGAAAAAATAATTAAAAAACATGGTTTGGTTTGCTAACCTGCCTCTGCCTGCCAGTCTGTGGGCACATCTGTCCGAGGGTTCGGCAACCTGCATGTGAAATGTGATGGAGGTTTGCCGGACAAGTACAAATTAGGTTTTAATTTGGCAGGTCCCACGCCACTATTCTTCCCGTGAGTCCAATTTCAGTGCTTGACTTTGTTTTTTTTTTCCTGAAAGAACGATTAATTTTTATTTTTTTTATTTTATTTAATTTTTTTATTTATTTTACTATTATATTAAATCCGTGAGGACAATTTCAGTGCTTGACTTAGTCACGTGGCTAATTGAAGAAAGTTAAAAAAAAAAAAGATGATTTTATTCCTCTTGAGCGATTTAGCCTAATCGATTTTATTCTATAATAAAGATATAGATAAATAAATTATATATATGTAATAAATTTTTAGATAGTGCTCCGATGCTCACTTGGCTAATTGAAGGTTTGTCTGTGTGAGAGGTCTTCGAAGAAGTATAGTTGAGTTGATTATGATGAAGTAGATTTATAGAAGACGGTAAAGATTTAAATTTCGATGAAGTCGAGTAATATCTTTCTCTATCGTGATCAACTGTAGTTTTTTGATTTATTTTCTTACAAATGATCGTGAGATCGATCGTATGAGACCGTTAAAGTGACACATTTTATCTTTTTTTTTTTACATAAGAGGTTTGCTTGCGAGAGGGATGCAAGATTTGCAGAGTTGTTAGCTGGATTTGAATGCCTTGGAGTGGTTGAGGCCAAGTGGAGTGGACTGATCCTTTGAGCTTATAAAATGCTATAGACTTTGAGTTGGGAATTAAGCTAAGGAGTCAAATCGATCAAGTGCACTTACTTTTGGCAAGTACAATTAAATTTACTATGTTTTCACAGATAATTTAATTTATTATTATTATTTTTAATTAAATATTTTAATTTTTATAATTTAATTAATTTTAAAAATGATCGATTCGATCTTAGGATTTAAGTACTTTGATTGAAGCTCCTGGGACATAACTGAGTTGGTTACGATAGAGCAAACTTACAGACGAGAGCAAGGGTTCAAATCTCAACAAAGTCGAGCAATATCCTCCTCTATCGTGACTAACTGCAGTTTCTCGATTTACCTCCTCACAGATGATCGTAGAACTGACCGGAGTTGTGGGGCCGCTGGGTGCTTGACTTTGCCTTTAAATAAGTTTGGTGTTCATTATTATTATTATTATTATTTATAAAATAAAATAAATTTAAATATATATAGTTAATATTCATAAATAATATTTATGGATAAAATTTATAAATCCGGTTCATAAACAACAACTTTTATAAATAAATAAAAATTCTTTAAATGAATAAAAAATTTTAAAATATAAAAATCTCAAATAATACTTAAATGAACTAAGTTTAAGTTAAGCTTGAACTATGTTCAAGCTTTTTTAAAAAAATAAGTTAAACTTGATGACTGTTTTAACAACTTAGGCTTAGTTCATTTTAAACTTGGTATTTCAACAACTTGTTTCAACTACCGTTATTATGGTGCATGGAGTTTGTAGGTAGTATTGTTTTAGTCAACGATACACTTGAAGGAATAAATGCTAAATGCTAAGATCAATTTTTGATGAGAGACATTGAAAGTTAGGTTGGAAAATTAATTTTGTAACCCATAAATTAGATATAAACATGGACGAAAGTATCTCACGAGTAGATCATTATAAATTAATTTATCGAGTGAATGAAAAATTAATATATAAAATTATTTGAGTAATGAAGGGTTGATCGGTTATGATTGGATGAAAATATTAACTCGCATACACATTATGTGCATAGACACAAATACACAAGTACTAATTTGAGTATGTATGAATATCACGTAGAACCATTTAAGAGGATAAGAAATTGATGGAAATTAATTTTATTATAAAATAAATTGAGAAAAATTAATCATTAAAAATTAATTACTTAATTAATTATAAGATTAAATGAAATGTGCCGCACTTAATTAATTGAGATTAATTAGCCGATTAATTAAAAGATTAATTATCTAATTAATTATTAATGCAATCAATCTCTAGTCAAGGTTGATTGGGTTGACTAGGTTCGGATTGAGTTTTGATGTTTGATCAATATCACTAAAAAAAATAGACCTTTTGTGAATTTTATGATGAATTTTAAAAAATAATTCATCACAAAAATATTTTACGACGAAATTTGGGATAAATTTTTTTTCGTGGGTAATAGCTTGTCGCCAAATTCTGCGACGAAAATGTATAAATTCATCCCTAATTTGACAACCAATTAATTTTTCATCATTAAATTCGTTGCTATTTTGCGACAAAAAAATTTTTCGTCGCAAACTTCACTAATTGATGATATCCGAATAAATTTTTCGTCGCCCATTTTGCAACGAAAATCTATTTACGTCGCAAATTTGCGATAAAAAAATGTTCATCGTAGATTTGACAGCGAAAGAAGATTCGTTGCCAAATTAATGATTTTACGACGAAATCTTTTTTCGTCGAAGATTTGGCCACAAAAATCATTTTCGTCGCCAAATTTACTACGACAATAGGCTTTCGTTGCAGATTTGTACAACATTATTTCAATAAATTTACAACGAAATCAGATTCATTGTAAAATTCGCAAACTGTCAAAATTTTTTCTAGCAATTCCTATTTTTCTTTTTCAATCAATTTTACAAACATAATATTCAATCCAACGCTTAAACATAATACTCAAATATAATACTCAATTCAACATTCCAACACAATACTCAATCAAACATTCCAATTAACACAATACTCAATTCAACATATAACAAATAAACACAATACTCAATATCACATATAACATTTCAACACTCCTATTCAATCCAACATATAAACAATCATACAAGAAATCACAATCCAAGAAACAAGTTATCATCATTAAAAAACAAGTCTCAAAATGACAATATATACAATCCAATCCAATCAAGACATCACACATATCCAAATAAAAACATTCATACCAAATAGTCTCAAAACAACAAGATACAAAAAATATCACCGTCCTCTTCAGCATCATCATCCTCGACATATACTTTCTTCTCCTTTCGTCATTCTTCTTTTCTACATCAGAAAATAAAAAATAAAAAGTATCATTTTTGTACAAGATAACTATAATATGTAAAGATTTACTTTACCGCCTTCCTTAGATGATTTTTAGTCATCAGAACGAGTCTTTATGGTAGAGTCGTACTATATATGTTAAAGGACTTAAAAATAAATACACTAGATGATTTTTTTTCACTATTATGGAATTGCAAAATCTAGATTTAATTTACAGCTTGGGCAAACAAAGAAGGGGTTATAGGAGAGATAATCTGGCCTTGATAGTATAAAAGAAGAATGATCCAGGATCACTATCACGCTCTTCTTCAATGGATAGCAATCAAGAAGCTTATTATGTAAGGAAAATAAATGAAAATTTTAAAAATCAAATTTATTACTAAGGAAGAAAATGGACAAGAGAAAGATCAAAAGTTTTCACTGTGATGAAGGGCACATGAAGGACAAAAACCAAGGTGAGAAATTTGAAACCGACATGGGAAAAAACCCTTATCCTTGTTAGAAGAATAAGGAGGGATCAAATACAAAGCAGGAATTGCCTTTTAAGGCAATCCACAATGGAGTGAGTGATTAGATCAGCACCTCATCTAATGAAGATCATGAAAGCAACAGTGAAGGGGAAGCCACACCTTAGGGTTTTAACGACATAGGAAGCTACATGACTCACCACTTGAGCAATTATAGTATGCAATTAAAATACTTTCTAAATCTTTATGCTAAATTAAAAATACATACTTAGATTAAAAAAATACTACTACTTTGGAAAATAAATTAGAAAATTCTAACTCAAAAATTTTGAAATTTTGGTTATTGAAAATGTAAGATTAAAGGAACATGTAGAAGTCCTAGAATTACCCTTAGATGAATTGCCGTACATTTTCCTTCTCCATCTTCTTAATTCATAGATTTTGATCAATCCATTCGAGTCGACCGCCACCATGCTGAGCAAGCAAAGCGGCACCATGGCGAGCAGGTTCATAACCGGTGCATGTGCTGCTATGCTGTCTGGAAACTTGGAGACAAGAAACGGAAAACGCAGAAACGGAAACGGAAAACGGCAATAATTGAAGTTTTCAGATTTTGAAAACGTCAAAGACCTCATCAAATAATGTGAACGAGCCACATTGGAGGGTATAAAAAGATTTTTTAATCCAAATAAATAATAAAATATGAAAAATTTTAAATTCATATTTAAGGATGGATCTATAAAATTTTATTCATATCCATTATTAAATTATAATATATATATAAATATAATTATAATTAATAGAATATTTAGATATTATATGAATATTATTTGGTTATCGATCAAGGTCATCCTGTCCGTCCGATCCGTGAGCACTTATTTTAAAGCTTGCGTCGAGAAGCTTCCAGATTACGCAACGGTATTCGGCTTTTGCTTTACCCCGTTCCTCGGTGCGCTTTCGATCGGCCATGGCGAGCGTCTCCCTTGAAGCCTTGCTCCTTTGGGTCGTTATTCTCGCCGAGTTCGCCCTCACACGTCTACCATACGAGGAGCTTCTGGGAGGGGGAGGCGGCCAAGTCCCATCGGTGCTCTTCCGGGGCCAACCTGCTGCCTACTACACATTAGTGCTCGCGCTCGTCCTCTCCGCCTCCGGCGCCGTTGGCGCCGTCATGCACCGCCGCAACTTCGCTGGTTACGCTGGACCAGCCGTTTCTGGTAAGTTTCCACGGATGGAAACGTTTCCCAGCATTTCGGAAACGGGGACGGACATGCACCAGCCATTTCCAGACAGCGTAGATGTGTTGTACGTGGATGACATCACCAACTGCGGGACCAAGATGAGCTACGACGGCGTGGTTGGGTTCGGCCAGCAGGCCACACCCATGCTTCCCCTAAGCTTCAACGTCCAGTCTGGGAGGTCCAGCATCTCAGGCGACAAGGACTTCTGTGACCTCATCATGGATGCAAAGAGGACATCGTTGGTGACGCCGCCGGTGGTTCCAAGGAGCCAGACCATGGCGATTGGGAGGATAGTCGAGGATAAGTTGTGCGTGTTCGAGGATGACCTGAGGCGTGGTTTCGATTATCTATTCTCGAGGAGCGACCGTCGCTCCTCTGAGCTCCGTATCCAGTCGGAGAGGAAAGGGAAAAGAAAAGTAGAGGAGAGGAAAAATATTAACCTTATATTGACGGAGAGAATCAACGAGGCCGACAGAGGAGAGAATCGGAGGGGCCAACGGAGGAGGGATCGAAGCTGATGGAGAGAAGATCGAGATCGAGAGGAGGGAATTAGGGTTCGCGGTGGGAAAGAAGGGGGGACCGAAAAGATAGAGGGGAGTGATTTTTAGGGTTGTTTTTGAGACAAATATTAACATTTGTTGTCAAATTGGGACGAATTCAAAATTCATTGCAAAAATTGACAAATTTACCATCCAAAATTCATCACAAATTTAGCGACGAATTCTTAATTCGTCCCTAATTTTTGGGATGAATCCAGAATTCGTCGCTAAATTTGTAATGAATTTTGGACAATAGATTTGTCAATTTTGGTGAGGAATTCTGAATTCATCCCAATTTGACGACCAATTTTAATATTGTCGCCAATTTTGCGATAAATCTTGGATTCGTCCCCAAATTTGGGATGAATCCTGGATTCGTCGGCAATATTTGGGACAAATCCAGAATTCATCGTCAATTTTACGATAAATCTTGGATTCGTCTCCAAATTTGGGACGAATCCTGGATTCGTCGCCAATTTTTGCGACAAATCCTGGATTCATCCCAAATTTGGAGACGAATCCAAGATTCGTCGCTAAATTAGCGACGAATCCTAGATTAGTGACGAATTTGGCGACGAAAGAGCTTTTGTTGTGAAATATATGACAAAATTATTTCATCGCAAATTTCGTTCCTGATTTGCGATAATTGCATTTTTTGTCGCAAATATTATTGCCAATTTGCGATGAATTTTATTAGTTGCTAAAATTCTTCGCTAATTACATATTATTTTGTAGTGTATGTTAGTTGGATGTCAAATAGGTCAAGGTTAACTAGATACTTAACAGTCGATTAATATATTAGTCAGAGATGAGAAAAGTCAAAGTGAGTTATGGTTGACTAGACACTTGGTGATCGAAGATGATGAAAATCCAAGTGGATTATGGATGACCGAATACTTGGTGATCATAGATGACGGAAATTCAAGTGCATCATGAAAAATTGGACACTTGGCATGAGTGTGGAATACCTAACAGATTATGGTTGACTAGATGTTAGACATTAAAAGAGAAGTCCAACAGGTCAAGGAAGACTAGAGTCTTGGCATATCAAAATTGACTAGATGTCGAACAAAGGAAGTCCTAGTATACTAAGGTCAATAAAATACTAGGTAAGACGAGAATTCAACCTTGGTAAGGTTGAAACATAAATGTTAGTTGATTAATAAGGTGTATCGATTGACCGATAGAAGCTAAACCCTAAAATTGAGATTTAAGGTGTTTTTATAGAGTATATCAATCAACTAATGTCACTGTTCAAGTGAATAGAAACTTCAGAACTTGACTACGAGATTCAACTGATTAGGCAACAGTCGACTGATGGTAATGGGTAGTTGATTGATGTCATTATTCAAGCTAATAGAATGTTCAGAATTCTACTATGAGATTTGATTGATTAGGCAACAATCGACTGATGTTGAGGTAAATGGAGGCATTGAGTTGACAGGTCAGAGTAACGTTTGAATCTACAGTGAATCAATCGACTAATGGGTAAGATCAGTTGACTAATAGACCGAAAATCAGTCCAACAACAACACTATAAAAAAGAATTTTGAGGAAGATTGAAGGAGCCGATTCTTGGGAGTTTGAGGACAAAGTGTTGCTGCATTTATGGACCTACATGAGGCAATTCAAAGCAACAAGAAGCATCCAAAGCAAAGTTCACAATTATGTAAACATGTTTGTTCCGATTTCCTTTGATTTCATTTGTATTCTTGTATTTGTTGCAGAACTAAGTTGTAAAAGGTTTCTTCACCTCCAGAAGGTATCTGAGAAGGAGAAAGATAGTGGTGGTAGTCATTAAAACTAGACTTTAGACGTAGTCACCTGGGAGGTGATGAACCAAGTGAAACCAACCTTGTTTGCATTGTGTTGCCAATTTGTTCATATTTTCATTGTGCAATTAACTTAACATGATCGAAGCTATTCATCCTCCTCTAACTTGCACGGGTCCTAATATTAATGTGTGTGTGGCTATAATAGAAAAATTAATTATAAATTAATCACTTAATTAAGTAATTAATCAATTTGAGCTTTCTTCATTTTTTCTTCTCTAAAAAAGTTTTAAGGTTTTGAAAGTTCACCAAGGCTTAAAATTTAGGATGTTAATATTTTGAGTTGTAGGTCATTATATAGTAGGAGACGATTTCCAATAAACCATAAATACCTAGGTAGGACAATATCATCTTAATAAAAGAAGGCTTAGCCTTCACTTTGATCCTAAAATTCTTGTTCAAAGAGATTAGCTTATAGGGTTGCATGTGTCAATATATGAAGGAATAACTTGATGACTAATGCTATTAAGTCAGTCATTGACAAGATCAAGTTGGTGACAATGATATCGAGAAATGTACGTCGAGAATATAAAGGGGTCTAGATCTACGTTGTCATACCAAGCTCTAATGATTTAAGCTGTTGACTTATCAATGAGCTGACTAATCTAACACAGACTATTGGATCAATATTGACTCTTTCCAACAATAATCTTAAGATGATATTTGTGGATTATAGCAACCGTGGATCCCATTTCTACTAGAGAGAAACCAAAGAAAATTTTCAAAATTGTCTTTAGGCGGTGGTAGGAAAAGATAGTATATTAAATTCTACCTCTCAAGGTTATTAACAAAAGATGTCTCGAATGCATCTAATGATGAGCTTAAGCTTAAGGGAGAATTGATTGCAAGGAAAACAAATATTTCTCGTGCAAGAGCCATGTCCTTAAAGGGTTGGATGACAGAATTATATGTTGGTGCAATCAACCCCTGATCAACGTTGACCAAGATCGAGTTGAATCAAATTGGAATTTCGATATTTGATCAATATATTAATTGGTAATTGAGACATCAAGTAAGTCAAAGTTGATCGGATATTTAATAGTCCATCAATATGTTAAGTTAGTTGAATGAAAAGTCAAGTAGGTCAGGTTGATCGGATACTTGACAAGATATGAAAAGTCCAAGTGGATCATAATTTACCGGATACTTAGCTGTTGAAGTCCAATATGGAATTGGTATGAGACAGAAAGTCCAAGTGGATCACAGTTGACTGGACACTTGATGATTGAAAGTGCAACAAGTAGTTGGTAAGAGAAAAGTCTAAGTGGATAACGGTTGATCGAACACTTAGCAGTTGAAAGTCCAATATGGAGTTGGCACGAGATGAGGAAGTTTCAGTAGGTCAAGGTTGATTGGATGTTAGACAATGAGAAAGTCCTGACACGTCAAGGTTGATTAAATGTTAGGCAACAAGGAAGTCTCAGCAGGTCAAGGTTGACCGGATGTTAAACAATGAGGAAGTCCCAGTAGGTTAAAGTTAATCGGATGCTAGGCAATAATGAAGTCCTGACAAGTTAAGGTGGATTAGATATCAAGCAAAGAGGAAGTCCCTATTGGTGCAAGAAGCACTAAGTTTGTCCCCAGAGTTTCAATGTTTAGTAATATAACTAGGTCTGGTTAGTTTGACCAAGGGTTGATCCAAATAAGATCTGATATTTGGATATGAGTGAAGTCTAGTTAGGTCAAAGTTGACTAGAAGACTAGTGAAAAGTCATAGTCAATTGAACCGGACAAAAAGCCTTAGTTAGTTAGACCGGACAAAAAGTCATAATTTGAGGCTAGACAAGAGAAGTCCTAGCTATAGGCTAGGTAGGAGAAATCCTAGTTGGAGGCTAGGTAGAGGAAGACCTGATGAGTAAAACTGGGTAGAAAGTCTTGGTGAGTGAAGCTGGACAGGAAGTCCTAACTAGAGGTTAGGTAAGGAAAAGTCTAAGTAGATCTTAAATCTCTAAATCAGGAGTCCTATGTATCAAATTCTGAAATCGAACCATTCTAAAAAAAAGTAAGAAAAAATAATCAAACCGTTCTAAAAAAAGTAAGAAAAAATAATGCGGTGAGCGTGGATCGAACACGCGACCTTCAGATCTTCAGTCTGACGCTCTCCCAACTAAGCTATCCCTGCTGATATAAATAAACTTTTAAACAACATTTATATCAATTTATTATTTGATTGAAATTAAACTAATATAGGTTAAAGTTAATTGGATGTCAGATAATGAGAAAGTCCCGACATGTCAAGGTTGATTAGATGTCAGGTAATAAGGAAGTCTCAACAGGTCAAGGTTGACCGGATGTCAAGCAACAAGAAAAACTCAATAGGTCAAAGTTGATCGAATGCCATAATGAAGTCCTAGCAAGTCAAAGTTGATTAGATATCAAAAAAAGAGGAAGTTACTATTGGTGCAAGGAGACTAGTGAAAAGTCCTAGTCAATTGGACCGGGTAAGAAGCCTTAGTTAGTTAGACCGGATAAAAAGTCATAGTTAGAGACTAGGCAGGAGAAGTCCTAGCTAGAGGCTAGGTAGGAGAAGTCATAGTTGGAGGCTAGGTAGAGGAAGACCTGATGAGTGAAACTGGGCAAAAAGTCTTGATGAGTGAAGCTGGACAGGAAGTCCTAACTAGAGGTTAGGTAAGGAAAAGTCTAAGTAGATATTAAATCTCTAAATCAGGAGCCCTATGTATCAAATTCTGGGATCGAACCATTCTAAAAAAAAGTAAGAAAAAATAATCAAACCATTCTAAAAAATAGTAAGAAAAAATAATGCGGTGAACGTGGATCGAACACGCGACCTTCAGATCTTCAGTCTGACGCTCTCCCAACTGAGCTATCCCCGCTGATATAAATAAATTTTTAAACAACATTTATATCAATTTATTATTTGATTGAAATTAAACTAACATGTTAAAGTTAATTGGATGTTAGACAATGAGAAAGTCCTGACATGTCAAGGTTGATTCGATGTCAAGTAACAAGGAAGTCTCAGCAGGTCAAGGTTGACCGGATGTCAAGCATCAAGAAAATCTCAATAGGTCAAAGTTGATCAGATGCCATAATAAAGTCCTAGCAAGTCAAAGTTGATTAGATATCAGATAAAGAGGAAGTCACTCTTGGTGCAAGGAGCACTAAGTTGTTGGGATGTATACCAGAATCCTAACTATGTAAATAAGCATTCTGAAATAAGAATCATATTTGGTCAAAATTTACAAGTGCCCATTTAATTTATATTGTAGATAAGCATGGTGTGCGGAGTCACACACAGAAGATCATGTTATCAGTCCCTTGTAGATTATAAACAATGTTCACAACCAAAATGGATTGGACAAACCATTGGAGTGGTTATAGTGTAATTTGGTCTTAGTTTGTCTTGACTATAGAATTACACTAGTACACTAAGTGTGTATTGAGCAGGACCATCTGAGGATTATTCGATTTATGCTGACTATATAATCGAACTAAACCTCTGTTACTATAGATGTACATGCTCTTAATCCCGATATAATAACAAACACATGTGCTTAGTATGTACTTATTTAATTCATCAAAGGGTGAGATTTAGATCGATAGATCAAAAGGCCCGATGAGTTGGGAAGTAGTATTATGTACATGGTGTGTTGTTAATTATAGAAGGAAATTGTGTCCTATAATCTAGGTTGATGATGTCCCCTTGAGGAGCTCATAAGGATTATCATGTAAACCCTGTAGGTGGACCTTGTCCGCATGATAATAAGGTTGAGTGGTACTACTCTTGGATTAGAAGTTGATTAAATTCGAGTTGTCAGTAACTCATTTAATTGACGGACATACGATATCTTAAACACAGGGAGACTAATGTACTTATAGTAAGAAGGAGCCCATATTATAATATGGGATTGGTGCGGTAGTGCAATAATAACTCTCTAGTGGAATGAGTTATTATTGATAGACTTAAGCTGTGTGTTCGGTGAAGAGCATGGGAAGCTTAAGTTCATCAGGAGACCAAAACCAATTCCTCCTCTAGGTCCCTGCTGTAGCCTCTGGGAATCCTCAAATCCACATTGGAAGAATTCGTGAAGAAACCAGGCATTCGAACCCATGCTAAGTGGTGTAATCGATCAGCTGATCGATTACACACCTTGGTAATCGATCAGCTGATCGATTACCAAGCTCCGTGGGAGATCGACTGGTAATCGATCAGTTGATCGATTACCAGCCTGGTAATCGATAATCGATCACCTGATCGATTACCAGCGTTGATGAGAAAAATTAGCGATGTTTAATCGATTCCTTGATCGATTAAACACCTGGGTTCGAATAGGAAACTTCCGAAATCATACCAAATTCTCTGATCGGATTAAATCCAATCATACCATGTTTATGATCTAAATCATACCATATTTATGATACAAATCATACCATGTTTGGGAGATGGCTAGGCTATAAAAGAAGGGGCTTGCAAAGGCTTAGAAGAACACACGACAACAAGCTTTTGGTGGCCGAGAGTCTCGGCAGCCAACCCCTTTTCCTCTTCTCTTTTCCAGAGAAGGAAGGAAAGTTTGCTAAGCCATCGGAGAGGAGAATTCTGGTGGAGAAATTCTCGAAGGATCGTTGCCCACACAACGTTCGAGAAGAGGAGAGGAATACAGCAGAAGATCAAGAGGTCTTCGGGTACAAACTTCATCCACACAATCCTAAGGTGAAAGGTACAACTAAAATTTATTTCCGCTGCAATTTTTAGTTGTATGGAACCTGAAAACAAACACAAGAAGCCAGCGATCCGCGGGGCCTCTTGGAAAGTTTCGTCCTTTGTATGAAAAATTTTCGTACAAGGGAAATCAACGGAACGGTTTCTGAGCGACTCCCTTCATGATGGGAAAGTCTTGAAAAACCGTTCCGGTAGATTCTTGCAGAACAAAAATTTTCCGAAAACGATCTCAAGTTGCCCCATAGTCGATCAAACGAAGTTTGATCGACTCGTTTAGATCATTGGGCTCTTGTGTTTGGTTTACAGGATCCAATATAAAGGAATAATTTAACTTATGCGGAAACATTAAATTATACCTTTCTCCGGACGGTTGTGAAGGATGAAGTTTGTACCCGAAGACCTCTTGATCTTCTGCTGTATCCCTCTCCTCTTCTCGAACGTTGTGTGGGCAACGATCCTTCGAGAATTTCTCCACCAGAATTCTCCGCTCCGATGGCTAGCTTCCTTCTCTTTGTCTGGAGAAAAGAGAAGAAGAAGAAGGGGTTGGCTGCCAAGAGAGTCTCGGCCACCAAGAGTATTATCTCGTGTCTCTTCAACCCTTGCCAAGCCCCTTCTTTTATAGCCTAGCCATCTCCCAAATATGGTATGATTTCTATCATAAATATGGTATGATTTAAATCATAAACTTGGTATAATTATAATCAAATCAAATCTTCTTATCCAGATTTGATTAGAAAAATCATAACCAATTTTGTCTGCGGAAGAGATAAAATTATGATTCTAATCAAATCAAATCTCATCCAGATTTGATTCTAATCAAATCAAATCTAATTATCCAGATTTGATTCTAATCAAATCTCATTCAGATTTGATTCTAATCAAATCAAATCTTATCCAGATTTGATTCTTATCAAATCAAATCTCATCTAGATTTGATTAGAAAAATCATAATTAATTTTCTCTGCGGAAGAAAATTAATAATTTCGTAACGGAAATTTTAATCAGAATTTCTTAACAAAATTTTTCTCCAGAAAAATAATTTCAGAAATTCTTAAAATTTCCTATCCGAAATTTCATATAATTTTCTTAAGTGGATACGAGGTTTTATCCAGAGGCTACAGCAGGGACCTAGAGGAGAAATTGGTTTTGGCCTCCTGATGGACTTGGGCTTCCTGTGTTCTCCCTGAACACCCAACTTCAAGCCCATCAATAATAACTCATTCCACTAGAGAGTTATTATTGCACTACCGCACCAATCCCATATTATAGTATGGGCTCCTTCTTACTATAAGTACATTAATCTCCCTGTGTTTAAGATATCGTATGTCCGTCAATTAAATGAGTTACTGACAACTCGAATTTAATCGACATCTATTCCAAGAGTAGTACCACTCAACCTTATTATCATGCGGACAAGGTCCACCTGCAGGGTTTACATGATAATCCTTATGAGCTCCTCAAGGGGACATCATCAGCCTAGATTATAGGACACAGTTTCCTTCTATAATCAACAACACACCATGTACATAATACTACTTCCCAACTCATCGGGCCTATTGATCTATCGATCTAAATCTCACCCTTTGATGAATTAAAGAAGTACATACTAAGCACATGTGTTTGTTATTATATCGGGATTAAGAGCATGTACAACTATAGTAACAGAGGTTTAGTTCGATTATATAGTCAGTATAAATCGAACAATCCTCAGATGGTCCAGCTCAATACACACTTAGTGTATTAGTGTAATTCTATAGTCAAGACAGACTAAGAACACTACAACCACTCCAATGGTTTGTCCAGTCCATCTTGGTTGTGAGCACTGTTTATAATCTATAAGGAACTGATAACATGGTCTTCTGTGTGTGACTCCGCACACCATGTTTATCTACAATATAGATTAAATGGACACTTGCATAAAAACTCCCAACACAATGCAAATATTGACCAAATGTGATTCGTTGTAAGATCTTCAAGTTATGTAAAACTCTCAAAGTTCTGTAAAGTTTTGTAAGAGGAAGAGATCAAGTGTTAAGGTTTCTCCACCTTCAAAGTTGTTTTGAGAAGGAGCAAGTTCATAGTGAAGAATTTTGGTGGTGTGTAGATCCTTGGATTAGTCACCTCGAGGAGGTGGATACCAAGTAAATCAAGGGGTTAGCATTGCTTTTATTATTCTCAATATTATTCTTTGTTCTTGTCTTGTGCTTCCGCTAACAATTTGTAGGCAAGATCAAAAAGTTGATATTCACCCCCCCCCCCCCTCTAGCAAATGCAACAATACCAACATGACCGAACTAACAGAGTGGCCAAGCATGGCCGAGCTGTTGGAATGACCTTCGGGTCGGTTGGAAGACCCTTGGAAACCGGGTCGAGTTGGTGGGAGTCGGGTCGGATGCGGCTGTGATTGGGTCAACTAGTCAAAAGGGGCTGATCCCTTGACCCTGTCTTGTCACATCATATTGACTCTTGATTTCTCATGTCATGTAAGACCACTCAGGATCTGTCATGTCACCCCGCAATGCCACTATTGTCGCCACTAGCCTCGACTTCCACAATGATCGGTTGAGGCTCGTGGTAGCGGAGTTATCGAGGAAGATCCTTCACGTCACACGCAAGTACGACGAGGCGTCTTAGGCGAGGTCATGACAACTAGAGCCGTTAATTTGAATTCGATCTGTCGGGTTGATCCATTTCGTCAAATAATTTAGATATGTTGAATTGAAATTTTATCAATTTATTTTGAGATAGGTTAAAGTGGATTGACCCGCCTTGGCCCACGGTCCGCATGGGTTGGCCTGTGACGGGCTTGGGTTGGCTCGCTGGTTGGGAAAATTTATTTATTTTTTTACATTTAAAATTAAAATAGAAAACTCAATAAACTAATGATTTTAACCCGTCTAAATTGTAATCCAAATTTAAAAATTTCAACTTAATTTATTTAAATTGTAATTCAAATTTAAAATTTTTTTATTTTTTGAGAGGTCCAGTTGGTTGATCTGTTTAACTCGTAATCCGTCTTGGATTAAATTGGATTGAAGATTTTACAATCCACTAAATTAATAAGTTGGCACAACTCGTCCCATCATATGATAAATTTGTGATGGATTGACTCAATCTGTCATGGATTGATCCGTTTCACAATTTTAACGATCGTCGTCATCAAGTTAGTAATTTGAAAGTAGAGATGACGGATGGAAAGTTAGTTCCATCTAAATTTGGGTGGATGAGAAAATACACAAAATGTGATCTGCAGATGAATTCAAAATCTGTCCGTCTATCTTTTTTGTATAAATAAAGAAGGAATAATGCATCAATTCATGTGTAATTAATCTTCTTTTGACATCTGTGCTCTGCAGTAAATAGAGCAAGACATATTTAAAATAATATGAATATATAATTAAATGATCGATAAAAATTTTAATTAGGTAATATAAGACTGTACATATTAATTGAGAAAACGTAATGAATTAGTAAGTGGTGGAGTAAAATCTCATAGTAGTTTTCCAAGAGCACTTAATGAAATAGTAAGTTGTGGAATAGGGTAAAAGAGTTTCACCATATTAAAATATTTGTTATTGTCGTTTCTTATTTATTTATGCTTAGTTTTTTTTGTTGCATTCCATATCATAAAAATTAACAAACAAAAAAATATTTTAGCCGTAACTTTATTACTAGTCTATACATTTGTATTGAATACAATAAAGTTTAAATGCTTGCCCTCAAATGCTTCTAGTGGTCTTCCTTTTATAGTCTTTTAATGTCTAACTTTTGTTCCTATTATGCTATTTTGATGTTCTATCATCAATCAAATTTCTCAATTGCAATAGCTCATAGATTAGATTAATAATAATAATAAAGTGATAATATATAAAAAATAAATATAATTTATTTATATTTGTTAAATTTAAAATAAATTTAATAATCCATTAAAATAATTATTTTAATAAAATAATTTATTAAATTAATAAATATAATTTATTAATTTCTTTTTTAAATTTATATATATTTAAATTAAAACTTATTAAATTAATTAACTTAATTTTAATTAAATTTCATAATATATTTTAATTAATTCAATTTTAAAATAAAAAATCATCATAAAAATATTTAATTAAAATTAGTATAACAATGTAGTATTATAACACCTCATTAGTGTATTATAACACCTCATTAGAAGTCATCTATCACAAAAAATGTCTACCTTCAAATTAGTATATTTAAATGACTCAATTAATTTAAAATGTTCTAAAAAATTAAAAAGCCAAATCAAGAGTGGTCATCGGTTTATTAATATTGGCTTGGGACAATATCATCATTGGCAATTTATAAAGATGATGCACAAATTTACATTATTAAGTCAGTGACCAACATTTATAAATACAAGAGAATACTACCAAAATAAAAGTTAGAATTGTCAAACAGATCAAACAGACCAACCATGAAAAGCATACAACGATAATGAAACATCATACAGTGGAACAGCACTACTAACCCACCAACCACGGATTCAGAATCGACAATTCAACGATTTAAAACCGTCAACTCAACAATTAAACAAACCAACCTACGAACTATTAAAAAATAAAAAAATATTAAAAATATTAAAAATTTAAAATATAATTTAAATTAATTAAAAAATTTTAAATTTAAATTATAATTTTTAAATTTAAATTATATTTTAAATAGATAAAATCTATTAATTCATTAAATTTTACACTTTAATTTTAAAATTTAAAATAAATAAATAAACTTTTTCAACACGCAGACCAACCCATCGGTTAACCGGATCTAACCACCAGTTTGTAGACCTAAACGGACCAATCCATTCAACCCATGTTAAAATAAGTTGATAAAATTTCAACCCAACCCCCTGAATTTTTTAACAAGACAAGTCAATCAGACAGATCTAACCCAACTTAACAGCTATAATAAAGGTGCCTAACAATTGAAGAGATGTGTCAAAAAATAGCACACCTACGCCCCACCAATTAAAATTTAGCTCAACGAAAAACACAATCTTCAGCACTACAATCAGACAACCCCAACTTTAAATTAAGCCTTTAAAAATATTTGAGCGAGCACTCTGATCAATTTACTACAACTTTAACTTAATAAAATTAAAATACCAAAAAAAATACAAACTTGTTAAATTAAACATTCCTTGAAATAAATACGATATCGGTCAGCAATTCAATCACATGACTATAATATTAGCTATGCAAAACAGCCATTCGATCAATCAAGAAGCAAAAGGTGTTACAACATAAATTTTTTTTCCAGGTCGTGTTGCATAAAAATTATACAACAATTTAAAGCATAAATGCCAATAAAACCAAATATACAATCAAACATGGTTGCAATTTTCAAGCGTCCATCGTGCTTTAAACAACCGATAATGATCATAATAAATTGCAATAGCTAAGGTTAATTTGAGAGAAAAGTTATGCCATTGTTTATTGAACCTTCTTTCATGGAAGAAAAATCTCTGAAGGTTCACCCAATAACAATGAGATCGATATTCCTAAAATTTTTCGAGAAGCTTGCTATGAGTGAAAAAAGAACAAGCCCCTGGTTGTATATTTAGGTTAACAGCTGTTTTTTGTTCAAAATATTCCGATCAATGTAATCCTAAATCATAGTGAAAACTATAAAAAAAACCACATAGATTCAAAAGGTCATATAAACAGTAAATGCCCGGGGAGATCAGATAGAGCTAATACATTTTAGCCATCATATCGGCCATCAAACCAATAGGGAAACTAGATAATCCATCATCATCTCATCTCCAATGCATAGACTATCACGCAAACCATTTTGAAATCAGAAAACCAAAGGCGATAAAAGGCAAAAACGGAAATCGGGCATCAGATCTCCAAGGTGATATGATAGGTAACATCATGAATACATGCTTCAGACGCAAATTACCCATTAAAATCAATGAATCATCATCCGCCCAGCTCACAAATATGTATACATAAAAGAATAGAATAGATCGAAGAAAATACCGAACATGAAAGAGACGCCGAAGAAGATATCTGTCAAAACCAAAGACTCTCATCACCCATTTTAAGCTGTACATCGATCAATGAGAGAAACAAAAAGAACAAAATAAGATCCCTATGTGGAAGAAAAAAAAAAAAAGCAAGAGACAGAGAGGTGGCCTGGGAGTGCCTTGCGGCGTCCGGTGGTTTGCCGACCTTCTTCTTCCATTATTTAGGCGTGCGAGATGCGTTGTCCAAATATATAGAGAGTAGAAAGTTAGGGTTAGAGTTCCGTCGACTTGCGACGATCTGAGCCGTTCGTCAGTGTCACGCGTACGTCATATAAGATTGCCGGTATATACCTTTTTAAAAAAGAAAAAAAAGAGAAAATTTCCGCTTTTCTCATGATTTATTATTTATATAAAAAGTATTTAAAAGTTTTGATAGCAAGTATAAATTGGATCATGCCAAACAACATTACTTATTTAAAATTTTTTAATACAAATTTAAAAATATATTTTTTAAGAAAAGATTGTTCTTAAATAAATTTCTTTTAATAAATCTTTTAAAATTGAACAGTACAGTTAGATTGACTACGTTCGATGTTAAAATTCGTAATATACCTAAGCCAAACATGACACAATCTACGCCAACTCAAATTAAATAAGACATGATTCTAACTAGAGTCAACAATTTGAGTTGGACTCGTCACGATGATTGATCTATCCGATTAAATATTTTAAATAGATTAAATTAAAATTTTATCAATTTATTTTAAAATAAATTGAAATAGACCGATTCACCTAGGCCCACAATTTGTAAAGGGTTTGGATTGGTCTACGGATTGAAGATTAAAATTTTATTAATCTCATTTCAAGAAGAGTTTAGATGAATTGTTCTACTTAGGCCCGTGACCCGTGAAGGGCTTGGATTGATTCGCGGATGAGAAATTTTAATTTTTTTAAAAAAATTAAAATTAAAATAAAAAATTCAATAGACTAGTGGACTAACCTGTCTAAATCGCAATCCAAATTTAAAATTTTTAACTTGATTTTAAACTGTAATCAAATTTAAAATTTTTAATATCTTCTATACTTTTTTATATTTTTAACAGAACCGTATGTTGACCTACCTAATTCGCAATCCGTCTTGGATTGGATTCGGTTGGAGATTTTTCAACTTGTTAAGTTGGTAGGCCAGTCCACTCCACCGCACCCTCGTCATATGATGAGGTTGGCTGTCCCATTATGGATTGACCTATCCTATCATGGGTTAATTCGTTTGATAACTCTAAGCTTAATCCAATTTACATCACTAGATGCACTTGCATTTTCATCCCAAAATACTTTAGATGTATTAAACTTAACAAAATGCACCAACCATATTACATTTGAAAATTGCAACATAAAATAATTTACATCAAGCAAAATACTGTAATGGTGTCCAAATATTCTGATTTTTTTATTTTAAAAAAAAAATCATATGATAAAAGCTTTCTTTGCCCGATAGATATTATTGTACTGTTGATGTTATTTTGAGTTATCAATTTTTTTTCAAATTTTAAAACCTTTAGCACCTCAGAAACTTTTGGTCAAAAGTATGTACTTGATGATCTTTAATCTCAAATTCATACTAAATGAGCACTATTAAACTCTTACTATTTTTTAAGTTTGTTCATATTATCTCTCAAAGGTGATTGAGCATTTTTGTTTAAAAGTATGGATGTGATGATTCTAAAGATTACATTAAGTGGATATTATTGTACTGCTAGTGTTGCCTTGAGTCTATCCGTATTCTTCTTTTTAAATTTAAAATCCACTAATCATCAAATATTTTTAATCAAAGTATTTACGACTTTAAAGGTTTAAGTTAATGTCAAATGAACAATGTTGTACTCTTAGTAATCTCCTAAGTCTGTCCATGCTATTTTTTCTTTATCAAACTTTGAGCTTTTTACCATCATTAAATACTTTTAGCAAGAAAAATAAAAAAAAATAGCAACAACAAGTTGCTTGATGGCCTTCAATGCTTCAAATATGTGTTAAATGGGCATCACCGAACTCTTAGTAGTCCTTGAGTCTGTTTATATATTTTTTAGAATTGAGTAATCGAGGAACATCGATCACTTTGGGTTAAAAGTATTTAACAGCTCTAAAAATCTTAGATTCGTACCAAATCGATATCATTACAACCAAACTGGTTACCTAAGTTTGTCAAAGCCCTCTAGCACTCATTTGTCATATGTCTTAGTTGATGAGAACCCTAACCTAGTCAACTTGATAACTCAAAATTAATTGTTGGATGTTGGCAACTATATTATTAATCGATTGGTTCTAGTTGAGTGTCGAAACCTTTAGTCAACTAAAAAAATTATATATTTGATTGTTGCTCAGATATAAATATTTTTTATCTAGACCTTGAGTCTAATTCAAATAAATCTCAATTCAGAACACCTAGGCAGTCCTTTAAATCCTCTTACACACTAGAAGCTCATTAGAATGTTTAAGACTTGGAGTCAAATGACAAAGATGAACAAGAAAAATCTCAAAGTCAAAGATGTTTTTGAGTCTTCAGATTCTTGATCTAGGCTTCTTGCCCTCAAGTTGTATGAGCATCACCATGATCCACGTTTGTCATCCTCAAGTCCATCAACTCGTCTTGAGCTCTAAGTTAGTCAATCTTGGCCTCTAGTCCTTGAGTCCAACTAGACTTTATGCAATAAATATCAAACACACACTTAATTAAATTGTATTGTTAATACATTAACACTAGAACGTGCAGTGGAAACTTAATCAAAATCGATGTTATATACACAATTCTGAGATTTTACTTGGTTCACCACTTCCTAAAGTGACTACGTCCAAGGTCTAATCCTATAACTATTCCACTATCCTTCTCCTTCTCGGATATCTTTCGGAGATGGAAAAACCTCTTACAATTCTTTCACAATGAATACAATAAAAAATAAATACACAAAAGCAAAGTAACAACTTTACAAGAATCTCATTTTTGATCGTTGTTGGTTGCTTTAGGATGCCTCCTATTAGTCTGAAAATGTACTAACACTTTGTCCTTAAACCTCCAAGAACTGACAACTTTAAATGATCTCGAAACTCTCTTTTATAGGGTTGTATTTGAGCTGATTTTCACTTAGCAGTCGATTGCTTATCTTTATCAATCGATTGCCTTATTAAAATTCAATCATTTAAACTTGCAGAACAATTAGTTTTATCTTACTAATCCATTGCTGAGCCACAACAATCGATTGTTTACTTCTAGTTGAACTGACCAATCGATTTGAGAAGCTTCTATTTCCCAACACGTTTTACCAATCGATTGCTTAAGCAGTAAACCCCTTTTAAATCCTTGGATTCGGGGTTTAGGGTTTACCAATTGATTGTTACTACCTAGCAATCAATTGATAACCCTATTTCAGCCTTTTTAAGGTTGAATTCTTGTCTTGTCTGGTATTCGATTGAACTCAACCTACCATAACTTCCTTTGCTTAGCATCCAGTCATCCATGACCTATTGGGACTTCCCGTTGCCCAACATCCGATCAATCGTGACATGTCAAGACTTCACGCGCCTAGCATCCAACCACTATTGATCTGTCAGGACTTCTCTTATGCCAAACATCTGATTTTCCTTAACCTGTTTAAGCTTCCATACTCATGCCAAGTGTCCGACCCTTCATGACCTACTTGAACTTTCCTCTTATCAACTCCCTTATTGGACTTTATCACTAAGTGTTCAGTCAACCATGAACCACTTGGATTTCTCATTTTATCAACTTTCTATTAGAC
The DNA here is from genome assembly GCF_044706935.1 of Curcuma longa. NCBI lineage: Eukaryota > Viridiplantae > Streptophyta > Magnoliopsida > Zingiberales > Zingiberaceae > Curcuma > Curcuma longa. The sequence goes on from NC_133867.1 coordinate 2,603,165, forward strand.
TTTCGATACCAGGTATCTGGTCAATCGTGACTCATTTGGATTTCTCTTGTCAATTTTCTATTGGTCTTTTTTACTTTTATCAAGTCTTTGATCAACCTTGACCTACTTGATTTTTCTCGTCTCATGTCAATTCCCCGTTGATCTTTTCACTTCTTGTCAAGTTTTTGGTTAATCTTGACCAACTTGACTCTTGTTCAACCAACTAACATATTGATCAAATATCTAAATCCAACTTCAAATCTTTTCAAACTTGATCAATTGAGCTCAGTTAACTTAATCAATCTTGATTTGAAATTGATTGCATTAATAATTAAAATTAATAATATGGTTAAGCATAAACAAAGGGGGGAATTGTCTTTCTAAAAATCAGTCTCTTTTTTTTATATCTGATAATTTATTCATGTAAGGGTTGCAAAGAAGCATTAACATGCATCAAGGTAATTAGAAACTCAAACTTCTGTCTCAATCTTAATCTCTCCCTTAATTTAAGTTATCTCTAAAGTGACCTTTGTATTCCATATGGGAGGATTACAAACTTAAACATCAATATTTCTTCTTTTTTTGCTACACACGCACAATAAAAAAAATACAATGTGATATATAAAAAATATACATGCATATCAAAATAATGTAAAATAAGCATGGTGATCACATAGGCAAGCATTTAGGCACTTAATCATTTTCTAAGTTCATGTGATTCACTTTATCATCAAACATTTGCATATTTTCTCATTCATAAGGTGTAAACATAAAAGACATACAAATTTTTAAAACAAAAAATAGGAAAGTTTTTCATTAATTATGATAAGCAACCTAGGATTAATAAATTATAAATGTTCATCATGTGATCAAATTGCAACTTTCTAGCAATGTTTAAAGTATCAATACCACGTATCTATGTGCCAAATATTCAAAATAAGTCTAAGCATGTTAAAATTATATGATTGAAGTTTGGCTAATTACTAAAAACTTCACACTAGTCTAATACTATTATTCTAGTCAATCGGAAACTTGCTCTGGTCGACACTAAAAATTTATTTTATAGAACTTTAATTTTAAAAGTTTGTTATATATATATATATATATATATATATATATATATATATATATATATATATATATATATTTGCAAATATATTTTCCTCTTCTTAGGAAAATAATTTTTCATGCAAAAATACTATAGATCATAATTTTGGTGCATGTTTAGAATGTTCAAAAATTTCTCTATATTAAAATTTAAGCTGTGCATCATATGATCATCATAGTGAATTGTTAACTTCTATCAATTTGATTACATGTATATTAAATTTTATGTCTAAGGCTTGATTGAACAATGTTGTGATAGTGTCAAATCATGTCTAAGTGTGACAATTGTGCATTACAAGTAGTGAAAATCATATTTTGATTTTTCTATATCTCGCCACTCAAATCATGTAATCATCAAACATAACATATAAATGTAACATATCTATTGGTGCAATAATGCTCCTAATAATTTGATTTGACTAAATTATTTTGATGTGTTTGACAAAAGATTTAAGTTAAGATTGTTTATGATACTGATGTATACATCAAATATGTAGAGATTTGACATATAACACATGAAATATTTGGAGCTTATTATGACTTAGTGTGGTTGAGTTGATATGATTAACTTGATGCGATTAAATCGAATGAATTGTGACTCACAAGTCCCATCAACTGCGAAGGAACAAAATATTGACAAAGAAATTCTCAAGGAAATGAAGTTGTTGTGAATGAAGGCCTCAAAAACAAGAATAACAAGGGGAAAAAGGTATACCCTCTTAACCTTTCTATCCCTACCATTCTTCATTCAAAAATTAAAGAACCAAAACTGCCTCTATTAGGCAGGCTCAAAAGGAGAATATGGAATAAGGTAAGTAGAGAAATTAAACAACTCAAAAGAATCATGGCTAGTAAGCCAATACTACCTTGAATAACCTTGGCTACAAGCCAATGATGGCAATAACATTTGAGGCTCTGATCTAAGGACCCAATAATCATGGAAGAAGGCCAGTGACAAAAGAAATATTGGCTACAAAGACTAGCCAGGCTACAAATCATGTGCTGAACATGAAGCTTACAAGGTCAAAAAGGAGGAGGAGAATATCTAACTTTCCACGGCTTCAGTATCTTAAGCCATAAGTCTCCATTGCCATGGAGCTTTGTAAGAAAATAGCTCAGAATTAAGCCTCAGGCTGATAGGAACTCTGAGTCAAGCTGTAAAAGAACTAATCCACCTCTGAGCATGTAAATGATTAAGTGTTGCAGAACAAAAGATGCATGTCCTATCTTGAAATACTCTGTCATGCTCTTTATCGAATTAAGTGGCTTAGACTAAAATGGAAGAAACAGAACTCCGAAAACTAACAGATTTAGGGAAGAAGCAACATCAGATTGTTGCAATCCAACATTTCATACAAAGTCAGGTCTGTAACTGATTCAGCATGCAAACAAGTATTCTCCATACAAATTCAAGAAGCTGAATCTCGCAACTACCTCCCTGAATGGATCAGACAGGTGCGGAACTTGTTCGACGTAGTTGTTGCTTCGGGTAAGGCTGAGGAATATACTGGATCATAGCATCCAACTCCTGTACATGCATTTAGAAAGAAGATTAACTTTATCCCTGATTTAAATATTTGAGTTTTTGATATCATCGATATATTCCTGAAGCATTGTTCTTCTCGTTCACTCCAAGGGGGGAAAAATAAAGGTTGTAAAATGAAGGAATGCAGTTTTAACTTAAATGAGTTTATGCAAGAATTTCACTCTGCAAAATATTTCCTTTTGATTTTGTTCCTTGTGTATGAGTCTTTCATGCCAACTGAACCATACTAAGACAATCGGAAAGGAGAAAATCTAGAGCCCAAATTATACTAATCCCCAGATGAATCTTGTGTGAGTGCTACCTGTAAGTGTTGAATACCGGACCGATCGGTGCAAAATTTACCCAAGCGGATCAACTTATGTTTTATCATCTGAAATAAGTTTTGCTACTTGCTTGATTTTGCAACAGATGCATTAATGTGAAAATCTAAAACGGTTGATGTTAACAGCGAATCCATAATGCTAAAGTTAAATGACCGACCATTAATGGTTGACGGTTGACATTTCAAATCGGACGAGTAAAGGTGATAAATGATCTTTATTTGACCATTTAATATTGCCAAGGGTTTGAGCTCCTATATAAGGAGGTTGCGATCAAAAGCAGAAAAAAGAGACACACATAGAGGCAGAAGCAGAAATTAATCCACTTTTGTCCCCCCTCATTTCTTTCTCTCTGTCATGCATCAATTCGCTCGGCATACTTTTGTGATAACATTTGGGTACATGTTCGGTTTGCCACGAATATCAATGCTTGGCTATGCACATGGTTGTGACGTTATATCTTGAGAAATAAACATCTAACGTGACCTCGAAGGACCGTTAGAGGGGACAAATTTATTTTAAGGAAACTGCATCAAATGCAAACCTTGACATCTCAATTTCCCACTCGATCTCGGCTAGGTCAGTGCTCGCCCAGTCAATAGTTCAACTTGGCAACTCTCCTGACTCGGGTGACTCAACACTTGACACTTGGCCTAGCTCAGCACTCGGTCAGGTCAGCACTTGGCCAACTTGAAGCTTGGTCTAGCTCATAACTCGGCCAGGTCGGCACTTGATGTCCTAGCTCGACACTCAGTATCCTAACTCTACACTCGGCGTCCCAACTCGACACTTAGCGTCCCATTCAAGCTCGGGAAGCACTTAGGCTGCTCGGACCTTGCAACACTCGGAAGCAATCGAGAGCACTCAACTTCGTCCGAAGACACTCGGACTCAAGAAGTCCACTTGGAAGTCCAACAGTCGACAACTTGACTCTAAGCAATCAGCAACTCGGCCGACTCTACACTCGACACTCGGCGACAAGACTAGCCTCCGGTCTTCTCAGTCTGGAGACTCGACAAGGCTATCTTAACAGAGATAAGTTTGAATTTGAATTCCTATATTTTCAATTCAGTATATTCCCTTGTAACTCTGGCAAATATTTCCAAGATTGTCCAACAGTCCTAAAATAGATTTATTTTATTGAGATAACCATAGAAAATTTATTTTACAGAAACTGCATCAAACACAAACCTCGTGTCTCAATTTCTCACTGTCTCAATTTCAGGTCACTCGACCAGGTCGGTACTCGACCAGGTCGGTACTCGACCAGTCAATAGTTCAACTTGGCAACTCTTTTGACTCGGCCAACTCAGTACTCAACAACTCGACCAATTCGACACTCGTCCTAGCTCGACACTTGATTAGGTCAACACTTGGCCAACTCAGAACTTGGTCTAGCTCAGAACTTGACCAGGTCGGCACTTGACATCCTAACTTGACACTCGGTGTCTCGACTCTACATTCGGTGTCCCAACTAGACACTCAACTTCCCATTCGCACTCGGGAAGCACTCGGGCCGCTCGGACCTCGCGGACTCGAAAGCATTCGAGAGCACTCGACGTCGTTCGACAACACTCAGACTCGAGAAGTCCACTCGGAAGCCCAACAGTCGGTGACTCGGCTCTAGGCAATTAGCAACTCGACCAACTCTACACTTAACACTTGGGTGACAAGACCAGCCTCCAGTCTTCTCAATCTGGAGACTCGACAAGGCCATCCTAACAGAGATAAGTTTGAATTTGAATTCCTATATTTTTAATTTAGTATATTCCCTTGTAACTTTGGCAAATATCTCCAAGATTGTCCAACAAGATGTTCAACACGTGAAGGCCCCTCTACCTCGATCTAAAATGTTTCAATCAATCATGAAGAAAAGCCAGAGAAGTTCACTAGGTTGAACTCAAGCGGTGGTAGCAGAAGATTCTCTTCTACTTGACTACATTGAATCTAGCTCGATTCTTGACGGAGGAACCTCCCAAGCCGACTGAGGATGCTGCTAATGTTCAGACCATTAATATAGTGAAAGTGTGGAACCATGCAGAGTTTCTATGTCAAAACTATATCCTCAACTGCCTTCCCGACTCGTTGTACATTGTGTATAACACAAAGAGAACAACTAAGGAATTATAGGAGTCCTTGGATAAAAAAATATAAGATAGAGGATGCATGGGCTAAAAGGTTTATTATGGGTCGATTCTTGAACTATAAGATGCATGGTCGACTCTAAGCCGGTGATCAACCAAGTCCAGGAGCTTTAGGTGATCTTGTACAAGATTCACTTGGAAGACATGATGCTAAGTGAAACCTTTTATGTGGTAGCTATCATCGAAAAGCTGCCTCTCGGTTAGAAGGACGTCAAGAACTACTTGAAGCACAAGCAAAAGATGATGAATATATGTGGAGGAACTCATTGTTAGACTTTACATTGATGAAGACAACAAAGTTCAGAGAAGAAATTATTCTGTTAGGCTACTGTGAAAGCTAATGTGGACGAGCACAATCAAAACTTGAAATGGAAGAACCTCAAATCTTCCAAACTGGCTAAAGTGGGACCCAAAGGAAGCATCAGGAAGAAATTCTCTAGGAAATACTATAGCTATGACCAACTTGGTTACAAGTTCTTGGAATGCAAGAAGCCGAGGAAGAAGCGCGAGGCCAACCTAGTGGACCTTTCCGTTGTAGTCTCTGAAGTGAACCTGATGGATTTAAACCTAAGACATTGATGGATTCAAAGATTGGTGGAACTCAGCAACCTCAGACATCAAGGACAAAAGAAAAGTGGTGTTGAAGATGACCTTAAGAAAGGAGTTGACTCTGAATAATGTGTTATATGTTTTAGAGATTCAAAAGAATATGATATTAAGATCACTTTTGAGCAAGCATAACTTTCACATTGTTTGGCAAGTCAGATAGAATTATTCTATCCAAAAATGAAATATTTATAGGAAAATGCTATGTAATTGACGGGCTATTCAAGCTTAGTGTAATGGGCATTATGCCTAAGATTAATAAAAAAAGAAAGTTCTTCTATTTATATCTTGAGTGTTCATTTCTATGGCATGGTAGACTATAACAAATTAACTATGATGTGTTGCATATATTAATTAACATGTAAAGCATATCTATATTCCACCTTGACTTGCAACACAAATGTGAGACTTGTGTTGAAGTGAAAAATGAAAAGATCATCCTTTCAACATGTTGAAAGAAAATAAACCACTCAACCTAATCCACACTGACATATAGGACCTAAAAGAGGTATCGACACGTGGTGGGAATAATACTTCATCACCTTTGTAAATGATAACACAAAATATTATTGTGAGTATCTTCTCAAACGTAAGGATGAAGCTACAGAGAAATTTATTTTCTATAAGAATGAGGTTGAAAATCATCTTAATAAGAAGATTAAAGTGATGCGAAGTGACTGATGCAGTGAATATGTATTATCATTCGCTGAGTTGTGTGCTGAACATAGGATTAGACATGAAACAATAGCTCCCTATACTCCTCAATAAAATAATATCCTTGAGCGAAAGAATCACACTCTAAAAAAGATAATAAATACTCTTCTATTCAGAGGCGTAGGCAAGGCTGGGCTGCACTGGGCTGCAGCCCAGTGCAGCTCCACAATGAGGTCACTACTAACATTAAGAGCTACTAACATTAAGAGCTAATACTTAGTAACATGGAAAGAAAAAAAATACGAGTCGAGCTCCGATGATGGAAAAAAAAGGGTGGCCAAGCCAATACCTAGTAAAATGGGCTCCTTGATTGTGGAACTCTTTTTTTTCTTTCTACAACGAGAGCCAATACCCAATAATCGAAGTCCAAGTATATACAATCTAACCCAATATAACAGTCCAATCCAACCTAATAATTAAAGCCAATACAACTCAAATTTAATAAAAACCCTACTTACATGGTTTGATGGAAAGAAAAAAAAGAGTTTTCTTTTATTTGTCGTTTGACGCATCAAGGAGCCGCTCAGTCTCATAACGACAACAGAGGCCGCTCAGTTGGGATCTATTTTTCAAGCTGTTCAATATCATAGGTCCAAGATTATCCTTTCTGTTCTTTTTTCAGTTTAGCAATCAAGTTTTATTTTATAATTATTTTCTCAGTTATAGCCGCCGCATCAAGTTTTGAAGTATGCTTTATTACTGTGTTTGAGTTTGTTATAATTGATTGGTAGTCATTTTTTTTCTTAAGTTATAAATAATTAATTTTTAATTATTTTTTGTCCTTAGGTTATAATGGAACACCAACCTTCAAATAAAAAGTCAAAAATATTATTATCATTTTTTATGAAGAGAGATGAACAATCTGAATTTGATAATCAATTGCAATGTGATATACCTCTGAAACCAACAGTTGGATCCTCTACTTCCGATTTATAACCTCCTTCTGTATTTAGGCCAATAGAAATTTGAACTGTGTAAAAGGATATTTGTATTTAAATATTATATATTTGTTAAATATTTATTATATATATATATATATATGCATTTTTTTATAATTTAGCCCAGGACAGTTAAGGATCCTGACTACGCCATTGCTTCTATTAAACTCTAGACTGCTAGAGTACATGTGGAGGGAAGCAGTATTAATAACTAATTACCTTTTAAATAAGATATCTTGAAAAAAAATTAGATAAGAACCCATATGAGTTATGAAATGGAAGACCATCATCCTACAAATACTTATGAGTGTGGGGTGTCTTGCAAAAATTTAGGTACCTAATCTACAAAAGATTAAGATAAGACCAAAAACTGTTGATTGCATATTTATTGAATATGCACATACCAGCAGTGCTTATCGATTTCTTATATATGAGTCTTAAATACCAAAGATATACAAAAACTCTATTATTGAATCATAAAATATCTTATTCTTTGAACATGTGTTTTCTTATAAGCTCTAGAGGAAGCAAGTTCCTCAAAATGGGCATTGGAACAACAAGGACAAGAAGAAGCAGATGAATTGGTTGAGGTTAAGTTTAGATGAAGTAAAAATGTTTGGGTGGAAAATCCTTCGGAATGGATTTTATCACATTTATGCTGGAAAACCAAAGATACTCAAAAGTTGTAAGTTATTTTGAGGGACCTCAATGAAAAGAGACAATTGCATTTGAAATTGACTATATCTTTCAAAATCATACTTGAAAATTTGTGGATCTTCTTTTGAGATGTAAACCACTATGTTGTAAGTGAATTTTCAAGAAGAAAATAAAAATCAGATGATACGATTGATAAGTAAAAGGCTAGATTGGTAATTAAAGGTTACCGACAACATGAATGCCTTGATTACTTTGATATGTAGTCTTTGGTATTGAAAATAACCTCCATTAGAGTATTGTTGGCTATCGTCGCTCTATGAAATTTGAAAATTCAGCAAATGGATGTAAAGATAACTTTTCTATATGGAGATTTAGAAGAGAAAATATATATAGAGCAACCTGAAGAGTTTTCTGCACCAAGACAGGAAAATAAGGTTTGTAGATTGGTGAAGTTGTCGTATGGCTTGAAACAAGGTCTAAAGTAGTGACATGAGAAATTTAATAATGTCATGAAGGAAAGTGGATTTAAGATCAACGAATGTGACAAATATGTTTATGTTAAACACATAGAGTATGACTATGTCATCTTATGATTTTATGTAGATAACATACTTATTATTGGGAGCAATGATAGAATAATCAAATCCACTAAAGATATGTTGAACTCAAGATTTGACATGAAAGACATGAGTCTGACTGATGTACTTATAGAAATCAAATTTATTAGGACATCAAAAGGATTTATTCTAAGACAGTCTCATTATATGGATAAGATTCTAGAGAAATTCACTAATCGTGATATTGTGTTAGCACAAACTTCGATAGATATGAGTCAATATGTATCGAAACATCGAGAAGAGAGTATATCTTAAATAGAGTACTATAAAGTGATTGAAAGTTTGATGTACTTGAGAGTTGTACATGCCAGACTTAGCCCACGAGTGAGTAAACTAAATATATACACGAGTAATCCCAATGTTGAGCACTGAAAAGGGATAACGAGAGTATCGAGGTACTTGAGATATACTCATGATTATAGACAATACTATATAATATATCATATTATGATTGAAGGATATAATGATGTAAATTGGATATCTGACATGAAAGACTCAAAGTCTATAAGTGAATATTTATTTACTTTGGGAGGTATAGCCATTTCATGAAAATCTTCTAAGCAAATCATAATAACCAAATCCATGATGGAATATCAATTTGTAGCCCTTGACAAATGTAGTTAAGAGGTTGAATGACTACGATAATTCTTAAAAGATATTCCTAAATGGTCGAAAATTATGCTAGTAATTTGCATACATTACGATAGTCAATCAGCAATTGGACGGGGCACAAAGCCATCTATATAATGGTAAGTCTAGACATATACATCATAGACACAATACCATTAAACAACTACTCTCAACAGGAGTTATCACTGTTGATTATGTAAAGTCAAAGGATAACTTAGTAGATCTGCTGACCAAAGAGTTAAATAGAGAGGTAGTTACATCTCATCACGAGGAATAGGAGTGATGCTTATGGAATATGTTGGTGCAAAGGAAACCCATCCTATGCTGATCTGAGATCTCAAGAACTAGGTTCAATAGAACAATCTAACTGTACCAACTAAGTAAATTACTTTGGAGGACTACCTAATGGACAAATGATAATCATAAATGATGGAGGTTAAGTGTACAACTTTTAATGATCTAGTCAAATAATGTGGATTACTCTTGAGATCACCTATGTGAGAAAGAAGGAAGACCGTTTCGAAGAGTATTTAAAGATACAATTCTTAGAACTTCTCATAGAACTAAGCGTGTTCATGGACAAGAACAAACACACCCATGAGAATTGAGCTTTATTAGGGAGAGACCTAGGTGAGATATGTAAATACTTATACAAATGACAGAACAGTTCAAAAATATCGTGTCTACTGGTCAGCCAGTAAGTAGACATGTCTTCACAAGGGAATATTTTAAAGGGTAAAACCTACCTATCCTATACAGGACTTAACTGCTGAATACTATCATCATATATCCTATTTCCATTCATGTGGAGGATTGTTGAAAAAATATGAATGGGAAAAAATGATAGATGGAAAGAGACTCCATTTTAAATGGGATATTAGTCCCACATTAGGAGTAAAGTGACATTAAGACTGATCTATAATGAATCACAACTGTGGAAGTTGTGAACGCGCACATGCTTACAGGAGAGGTGCAAATCTAAGGTCTGGATTGCATTAACCCCATATGGCTCTTGTGTGAGCTCTATCTGTACAAGTTAAATATTAAACTGGTTGGGGTAAAATTTACTCAAGCGAATCAACCTACATTTTGCCACCCAAAATAGTTTTTGCTACCTATTCGATTGTATAACGGATGAATTAATGTGCAAATATGAAACAATCGACATTAATAGCGAATCTGTAATCGCCTGAGTGAAACGATCCACCATTGATAGTCTACGATTAACATTTCAAACCAAGCAAGTAAAGGCGATAATTGACCTTTATTTGGCCATTTAATGCTGCCAAAGGTTTGAGTTCCTATAAAAGGAGGTTGTAACCAAAGGCTAAAAAAAGAGAGACACAGAGAGGCAGAAGTAGAAATCAACCCACCTTCATCTCCCCTTGTTTCTTTTTCTCTACTGTGCATCATTTCGCTCGATAGACTTTTGTGATAGGATTTGGGTATATGCTTGGTTCTCCATGAACAACTAATGCTTGGTTGTGCATGCAGTTGTGTCATTGTATCCTGGGAAACAAACGTCTAGTGTGACCTTGAATCATCGTTGGAGGGGATGAATCTGTTTTAAGAAAACTGTGTCAAATGCATACCTTGGCATCTCAATTCAATCTTGATCTCAGTCAGTTCGATACTTGGCCAGTTGATAGCTCAACTAGCAACTCTCTCAACTCAATACTTGGTAGCTCGATCGACTCAGCACTCAGCAGCTCAGCCGACTCGACACTCAACAGTTTGATCGACTCGGCAATCAACCTAGTTCAACACTCGTCCAAGTCAACACTTGGCCAGCTTGAAACTCGGCCTAGCTAGGAACTCGACCAGGTTGGCACTCGACATCTCAACTTGGCACTCGACATATCGACTCAGCACTCGACATCTCGACTTGGTACTCGGCCTCCCACTTGAGCTCAAGAAGCACTCGAATAGCTCGGACCTCATGACACTTAGAGGCACTTAGGAGCACTCGTCTTCATTTGGCGACATCCCATTCGAACTCAGGAAGTCCACTTGGAAGCCCGACAGTCGGCAACTCAGCTTTGGACAGGCAGCAACTTGGCTGATTTTGCACTCGGGTGACAATGTCAGCCTCCAATCTTCCTGATTTGGAGACTAGACAAGGCCATCTTAACGGAGATAAATTTGAATTTGAATTCTTATATTTTTCAATTCAGTATATTCTCTTGTAACTCCGACAAATATCCCTTAGAATCTTTGAAGAAGATTGTTTAAAATAAAGAGACTATCCAATAATATTTCTATATTTCAGAAGACAACAATTGTAAGCTTCCACTTCTTGGTTTAGCTGAACGATATTATTCTTGTAATATCCTAAAAAATCAGGTTGATTCTAATGCGGATAAACATCGATCTGAAAATTTTCCCTTCCCTCTTTTCACTTTTAGTAGCCTTTCCAAGTAAATTAGGTTCAACTTGTACATATTCCTATGTTCTAAACATAGTGAGGACTGAGCAAAAAGATTAACTAATGCATTGCTACTATGTTTAGCACTGAGGTCTAGATGAAATTCTATTGTATGATTGAAAAGGGAAAAGAATTCCACAATAAGATAACACAATTCCTTGAAGGTGCTACAAAAGAATGCTAAAGGTTGGAAATTCAGATATAACTAATATATATAAGAAAACAAATAGACTGAATCCTTAATAAAACATCTAAACATGAAGCAAGGATATAATTTCAGGGAGAATGTGCTACAAGGAAATTCATAAGTGAAAAAAATAAAATAGGAAATATTGTACTTCTGAAATGAAAAAAATCATTTCATAGAGTTGTACTTTTGAATAGGATTTATCGGTGCAATCATGCCTTAAATTGTCAAGTTGACTGAGATGTATTAATAGATGACAAAGGATTTAAATTAGATTTGTTTATGAGTCTATATGTGCATTGAGTTTGCAAGAACTTGATAATTTACATACATAATTTAGTTGATATTAACGAAAGATGGTATGAGATATTTGATGGACCGAAAATCCTAGGGGCAAAGCTTTTGGGAAAATGATGAAATCCCAAAATGAAGCTTTTGGGCTAGCAGAGGAAGTCTTGGAGGTTTTGCCTTTAGGCATTGAAAGCCACCAAAGTGAGGCTTTTAGGCAAGTAGACAAAGTCATAGAGATGTTTACAATGACTCCTTATTTTCAATTTCAGTTGACCAAAGTTGATTTTAGCTTACTAAAGCAATTTGAAATGTAACCTTTTGTGCAACAATTTGAGAATTGTTTATATAAGCAATGATTGTACTTATTCTCAAAATTTGTGAACAAACATTTTAGTCACTAAGGACTATAGAAGGCCTCTTCTATAGGCTTTGATAAAACATCTCTCTCTGGTGAAGTCAGGCAATACCCTCCTGCATCATGACTAACTGTAGTTTCTCGATTTACCTCCTCACAAATGGTCGTGGGACCGATCGTGTGGGGCCGCTAAGGTGGCGGATTCCACCTTTCTTTGCAGAAGATAAAACATCTCTCTCACATCTTCATTGTATATTTCTTGTAGAGAAGTAATTTTGTTGTACGAGATTTTTTCACCTACGAAGTAGACTCGTTTATAGTAGGTTTTCCATGCTTGATAGGTTGTGGAGTCGGACTTGGGATCTAAAGAACGTTAAACTTGATTTGGCCACGTCTCAATTTTTTTTATGATATCTCATCCATATGCTCTTTGAGAGTTCAACCCCTCTAGTAGCCAACTATATCATTGGATTGATTCTAACATGACTAACCTAATGGCTTGTACGACTAAGGAACAATGGATTTTGGGTCGTAATTGATATTTCAGCTTGATCTCAAGTTAAGTTGGAATATTCAAGTAGACTCAATTGATTGAAGGTCATTCTCAATCAACTGAAATGTTGAGTTAACTCAAGAGTCAATGGTAAACATTCTGCTAAGAAATAGAAAAGTTTTATTTGACTAGAGAAAGCAATTAATTATCTAAAGCTATTTAGTTGATCAGGTAATCTTAAAGTGACTAAAGAAGACTTCAATTAATTGAAAACTATAGTTAGAGGATAAACTTGCTATCATGATTGTTGGAATTAACTAGAAATGATTTGAGACGTTGTCTAGAGAGGTTCTTAGTTGATTAACAAACAAGTTATTGATAAATAAGCTTGTTGTTTTAGACGTTTGGATTGATTGAATGTTGGAATAGTCAACTCAATTGGTGTTTGTTGATAAGATTTTTCTGTATTTATGTTTTTTGATAAATCTGTATAGTTGAGAATCGAATAATCATGACTACTATATCAAAGCCCCAGGAAGGACACCCTTCCCTATTACATTAAGGAGGCACAATGGCTCGATCACAGTGGCATTTGCAAATGAGAAATCGAGTGAAAGAGGGAGAGCTCGAGAGAGAAGATTCGTAGAGGGAGATCAAGAGAGAGAAAAAAACCCAAAAACGAGAACCGAGACAAGGCGTGAGCACATGCGATGGATAGGGAAGCATAGCATATAAATAAATCCCAACTGTAGACCACCAACTAACTCAAGGACACACCTAATTAGACCCAAATCATCTAACTTGGTTTATCTCTAACTCAATCAAACTGAATCCAAATCGAGCCAAACTCAATCTAGACAAGATTCACACATGATCTCAAACCGACAGAACCAATTACTACTTCCTAAACCATCAAGATCAACCTTTACATAGCAACTGTACGACTTACCTTTCGCTGCCTCAACCTTTGATTTTCTTCTTCGAGGCTGGAAACTTTCTTCTCCAATTCATTGGTGTAAGCCTGAGAGTGAAAATAGATGAAAGCATTAACGATGCGATGGATACAAAAGATATTAACGATCGACGCATAATTTTGCAGTCTTGCCTGCTTCCTAGCTCGAGAACGGGCAGCTGACTCCCGGTTCTTGATCATTCTCTTCTGCCTTCGCTCCGCCTTCTTCTTGACCACATCTTCCGACTGCCCCCTTTTACGCCTCCTCGGCGTTTGCTGATCAAACGTCGAGGAGTTGGCTCCTTTTCCCTCGTTGACGGCAGCCTGTGGCTGGGGCGCAGGCGGCTGACACACGTAGCTGCTTCCCGTGGTGGTCTGCTCCTCCTTCTGCTGCTGCTGCTGAGGATGACAGTGGTGCAACCAGTGCGTCTTCGGCGCCAACACAATCTGACTGCCACCGCCCTCCTTTGTCTCGTCTCTGGCCACTCCGGCCCTGCACAAGAAGTCCTCCAGGGTCATCTCACCTAGACGTGGTTGCTGCCTCTCCTTCTCTTTCCCCCGTTGGATGTGCCTCCACACCTCGTCCACCGCCTTCTTTCTCATAGCGCCGGCGCCGGCGTCGGCGGGGAAGACGTTTCGGAGGAGGTCTTCGAGGTTCATGCTGAGCAAGGGCCCGCCGAGGTGGTCCTCAACTTGGTCGAGGGTGAGCTTGCAGGCTGAGCCCTGCCTGCACAAGCTCTGGGATTGCGCATCTTGCTGAGCTCCGCCGGCGCCCTGAGTTGCCATGGCCATGCCCATTCGATGCCGGTGCTCGAATAACTCGATTCCTCCTGGTCTAAGTTGCAACTGAGGATTTTAAAATTTTCCCACAAGATAACAGTACTTTCCAGTGCAATTTCACTACTCTGTCTAGGAGGAATCAAGCTAGAAACGAGAAGTATGGCACACCTGACGGTGCCAGATCAGAATCTAGCAGCAGCAACAAAGCGAAACAAGAAGCAGCCATCTTCCCAATGGAAAACCACTTGGTAGGCACTAAATGTGCTAATTGGTGGGTGGAGTCCCAAGAGAGAGGAAGTGTAGATTATTGGCTCGTATATGGCTTAGGTGGGAACTGTTGGACAATCTTTGCCGGAGAGATTTATATTTTATTGAATTACAATACAATTCAACTTATCTGTAGAGATGACTTGAACTGATAATTTCAAGCTGCCAACAAGGGTTGGTGTGTCCCGATCACCGGTGCTAAATCAACCGAATGGTTGAGTCGTCGAGTGCCGAATCGGGCGAGATGCCAAGTGCTGAGAGCCGAGTCGACTAAGTCGCCGAGAGCCGAGACAAGAGGCTAAGTGCTGAGAGTCAAGTCGAGGCCTGCGTTCAACGCAGTTTCCTTAAAACAGATTCGTCCCCTCCGGCGGTGCTTAGAGGTCACGACGGACGTCTGTTTCCCAGGATACAACGACAGAACCGCGTTAACTGCCAAGCACAGGCAGATTGCGGCGAACTGAGATAGTACCCGAATGCTATCACCAGAGAGAAAGAAAGAGGGGACTAGAGGTGGATTCACTTCAAGTTGAGTTCCTTTGCTTAAGACTAGGAGTCTTATATAGGTTCTCTCATCTAGACGTTACTTTCATGCTAGACGTTACTTTTATGCCATTAATGCATTTTATACGTTTATGCATAAAATTGCATCAACGCTCATGCAATATTAAATTGCATAAAAATATTTTCAAGTGGCAAAATGTTGGTTTATTCGCTTGGACAAATTTTGTCCTGACCGGTCCGACATTCGATGTGCGCAGGTCGCGCTCGCACACAAGTTGCCTCGCATGTAGTGCAATCCGGGCCCTGGATTTACACCCTAAGCATTTGTTCACAACATCCATTCTTGTGAAACAATATAAACCAACAATTATACCTTAAAACTTCCAATGTGGGACTAAATTCCCATTCACAAAGGAGCTTCCTCCTTCCACCATTTTATTTTTCCATTCAAATTTCCAACAGGAACACACAAGTACAACTTTGCCATCAAATTCCATTTCCTAATTCTCGAGAAACCTCTCATTCGTAGATAAGGAGGGTCAACCTTGAAAGGTGAAAAGAACAAGTTCCTGTCCTCATCATTTGATACTTCCGAAATTTTTACCACACTCTCGTCTTGGAAGACGAGGAGAACGAAGCACTCCCAACGACTGGCTTACATCGCCTATAATTTGACATAGACAAACACAAACCTTTTGTCTTCATCGTTATTGCACCCAATTGGATTTTGCCTTCCAAGTCCCATCTAACAAGGGCTCCTTCAGAGTTGTAGTTCAGCTCCAGCAGATTCAGCATTTCTGGCTTCCAGTTATTCCACTGGTCAATGTCCCTTGTGTAGACATAAAAGCAAGCAAGGCGATCATCATAATCGTTATCTTCTTTGCTCTATCTATGCACCAATGTGCTCCTAAACTATGGTTGCGATCTCTTTAGTTTCCATGCATGTCCTCGTGCTCCTCTAATTTGTCGAAAAACAAAACACCAGAAGCTAGTTAGGAATCTAGTTAGGTCAAGTTGCAACTAATTAATTAACTCTATTATAGATAGCTAGCTAGCTTAATGTCTGATCAAAGTTAGCAATAGTAGATTAAACATCATAGACAGCACAAATGCATATATGCTAATAAATAAATGTAGTGCTGGAAATATTAATGGGGGAGGGATAAGGCAAGTGTCACTGAGAGAATTGCATGCCTTCAGTAGATTAATCCCTTCAACCTTTCCTTTAAGCTAGTGCATGAAAGGTAGTGGAGATTAGTTTAACCTCAGAGGGAATAATTAAAGGTAGTGATGAACCAAAGCGTATGGTGGTTATGATGAATGGTATGCCCTGCCCCTGCTTGTATATTTCCCAAAGGTGGGAGTTTCAGTTTTCTTAATCAGATAGCAAGGCTTTTAATTAGTTATTGGACGAGGCTGGCTATGGAATCCCTGCCATGAGACATGTACACTCAGAGAGATCAGAAGCGTGCTTTATGAAGAAAGTGTCAGGTGCGCTTTCCACGAATGGCAAGTTCCAATAGTCCTTGTGTCCAACACAGCTAGATTGATGCTTTTTTTTAATGGATAGACACCTATAAGATGAAAAGATAAAAGCCGACCTCTAGAATATTTGTTGAGATTCGAGTCTTAATCCTCTTAATTGAGTATGATAGAACTTGTAAATCCTAATCCACATAAAGTCTATAAATCGAATAAGAACTCAGATAATTAAAAATACAAGAATATAAATCTAATTTCAACGATTAACATAACACAACATATTAAAATACATAAATAACAACAAAGAAATATGATTAGAGAGTCATTGTCTTTGTTTTGCAACATCAACTGCTCAATCTCTGTGGAAGAATGTGCAATGCGGAAGCAAAAGGATGATCTTCCAAAGGAATTAGGATGACACCACCATAAAATCTTCGTTAATGGGGAACGAAGGTAAGATGTCAAGTAAACCCTATTTAAACCCTATCTAAACCCTTAGGGACCAATCCTATGCATAGAAATCTGATATGTTATCAGCCCATATATAATAACGGATCGAGCTAATAGGTTCTACATATTTAATCCACATCCGATAATCTGAAATCCAATAAATCTTAGTTAGATCACTTAAATGAGTTTCGTTTCATATCCACATATGTAAATTATAATTAAATCTATCTTAAGAGATTAAATCTAACAATCTTCCACTTGAGCTACATGTGATATGTATATGATATACGACTATAACTTCAGTTAATATCAAACTCTATAGGTACAAAATACCCCCATAAATAATCTGATCTATTAATTTTATTGGTATAGGACTAAAGAGGTCATAACTACTATATATATGCATATAATAAATTCCAACAATAATGATAATACTAATGTCATTAATAACATAGATTAAGATGTGGATATATAGTATAAAAATTATATAAAATGTGATCAGTACATGTCAATTTTCAATTGGTCCTGAATGACTTAAAATAGTTTGATTATATTTATAAATACTTTATGCTAAATTACAATAACAAATCATGATCCTAGCCTTATGATTCTAAAAGGAATTTGTATCATATTTACAAATATCAAATGCTAAACTGTAGTAGTAAATTATGATACTTTATTTTAGAGTGTCAAACAAACATATAAATATCCATTAATATTTTAAACTTTAAGTACATACAATAATCAAAATCAAAATGTCTGTCTTTATTAACAAATATAGAGCAATAAAATAAATATAGACTCCCACTAGATGAATTCTTCTTCCATAAAAAGAACTCTCATATCCATAATATGTGCACGGAACACCTTAGGCACCAAACCCTTGGTGAGTGAATCTACCAACATGGAATCTATACTGATGTGCTTTTTTATCACCTGATGACTCTGAACTCTTTCTTTAACTACTAGAAACTTGATGTCGATGTGCTTGAACTTCGATAAACTATGGTTGTTCTTTGCATAAAATTCTATGGCTTTATTATCACAAGTTGATCCTCAATGACCTATCAATACTATCAATGATATACAATGCTGTGATGAAATTTCACAGCCAAATCCCATGATTGGATGCTTTGTAACATGCTATCAACTTTGCTTCTATAGTAGAAGTGGCTACTAGTATCTACTTGACGCTCTTCCAAGATATAGCCCCTCCATCGAGCATGAAAATAAAGCTTGAAGTGGACCTCCTGCTATCAAGCATACAGCAAAATAGAAGTCTGAATATCCAATCACCTCCAGGTGATCTGACCTCCAATACGTGAGCATATATCCTTTAGTTCTTTGCAAATATTAGCATCACTCTCTTTACTGCTTTCTAGTGCGATGGTCTTGAGTTACTTATATATCTGCCTAACATCTCTACTATGAATGTTATATCTGGTCGTGTACAAACTTGAGCATACATGAGATTTCCCACAACTGATGCATAAGGGAATTAGTTCATCTCCTTTCTTTCAAGTTCAATCCGTGGAGACTACTATAGGCTGAATCTGTCACCTCTATATACTAATGTGTCATCAAGTGCATAGTTTTATATGTCATACCTTATAAGCACCTTTTTAATATATGCTTTTCTGTGAAAGTCCAAGAATGCCTCTTGAATGATCACGACATATCTGTATGTCTAATACAAAGGATGCTTCACCAAGATCTTTCATTTCAAAATGATTGGATAGAAATGACTTGGTTTCATGTAGCAGACCTTTATTATTGCTCACAAATAATATGTCATCCACATACAAGGCAAGTATAACAAACTTACTCCCACTGAACTTGACATATGTATACTGATTAACATGGTTCTCTCTAAATCCAAATGAGATGACCACTTGATCAAATTTTTGATATCATTGATAGGACGTCTATTTTAAATCATAAATGGACTTCTTAATCTACATACTAGGTGTTTTAAATCTTCAGACTAAAAGTTCTCTGGTTGCACCATATATATATATAGACTCTTCAATATCTCTATTGAGAAATACAATCTTTATGTCCATTTGATATAGCTCCAAATTAAAATGAGCTACAAGTGTTATGATTATCCTAAGAGAGTCTTTCGTTGATACAAGTGAGAAAGTCTCTTTGTAATCAAAATCTTCCTTCTGAGTGAATCCCTTGACAATAAGATGAGTCTTATACTTTTTGACATTGCCTCTTGAATCCCTCTTGATTTTAAATATTCATTTACAACCAACGAGTTTTGTACCTTCGGGTAATTCAATAAATTTCTAAACACCATTGTCTGTCATAGACTTCAACTCTTCTTGCATGGCGTTAATCCACCTTTCAAGGTTAGAGCATTGTTTGACTTCTTGAAAAGATGCAGGATCACTTTTCATCCCAATGTCAAACTCGTACTCTTAGAGATAAACATAATCATGAGAAATTGTGGATCTCCGTTCCCTTGTAGATCTCCTTAAAGACTCTTGTTCTTGAGGTGGTTGAGGTACTTGTTCATCAATATGTGGTAATATCTCACTTTAAGTGGAGGGACCCTTCAATTGTATTGGAGATATCATAGGAATATCTTGGTTCACTACTCTCTCTGGATTTGCAATATCCATGATGTGCGATAGTAACCATACCACTATTAATTGCACTAGTAATAACTATAGGAGGATTGCTTACGCTTTCCTCAAAAAATATTTTCCTAACTTTATCACTCCTACTGTCCTCAATGAATTTGACATTTCTCATTTTGAAGAGGGATATGTTAGAGGGATCATAAAATTTATACCCTCTATACTTTTCAAAATAACCCATAAAATTGTAGCTCACAGTTCTTGAGTTCAATTTCTTTTCATTAGGCTTGTAAGGCCTAGCCTCAGCTAGACAACCCCAGACGTGTAAATGTCTAATACTAGGCTTTCTACCCATCCACATCTCAAATGAGATTTTAGTTACTACCTTACTTGGTACTCTGTTAAGTAGGTAAACCGCAGTCTTGAGTGTCTCACCCCACAAAGATTCAGGTAAAGAAGTGAAAGTCATCATACTTCTTACCATATCTTTTAGGGTACGATTGCGTCGCTCAGCTATACCATTTTGACTGGGAGTACTAGACATGGTATATTGAGGCACAATCTCACACTCAACAATATAATTCGTAAAAGGTCCTGGACATTATTCACCTGATCCATCATATCGACTGTAATATTCACCTCCATGATCGGATCGGACGACTTTAATTTTCTTACCTAGTTGATTTTCAACTTTGGCTTTGAAAATTTTGAATATGTCTAAAGATTGTGACTTCTCATGAATGAGGTACAGATAGCTGAATCGAGAGTAATTGTCTATGAAACTAATAAAATATGTGTGTCCATTCCAAGATGCCTTAGGGAATGGTCCACAAATGTCTGTATGTATTAGCTCCAAAACATCACTACAATGACTTGCCCTCTTATTTCTTTTGTTAGTTGTCTTCCCCTTAACACACTCAATGTAGACATCAAAGTTTGTCATGTTAAGGGAATTGAGAATTCCATATGACATTAACCTTTCTAGGTGTTGTCTGGATATATGTCCTAAATGCCTATACCACAACATGGATGAATTCTCATTAGTCAATTTGCATTTTGTACCCTATGTATAATTACGTTGTCAACTATAGAAGTTATGGTGTTTAATTTATAAAGCTTATCAACTAAGGAATCATTGCCAATCAACACTGAATTATAGAAAATATTAAAAATTTTATTTTCAAATGAACAAGAATAACCTGATTTGTCTAAATAAGAAATTGAAATTAAATTCCATTGAAAAGGTGATATAATAATATATTTTCTAAATCCAAAAGAGTATAAGTTTCTAAACAAAGTCTAAAAACACCAATCGACTCGACTTTAGCCTTTTCTCCATTCCCCGTATAGATGTATTTTTTACCATCAAGCGGAAGACGATTCCTGAGACAATCATGCATAGTGATACTTATGTAAGTAGTAGCACTAATATCTATCCACCAAGTGTGAAAGGGTATGATAGCCAAATTGACTTCTGAACTAACAAAGTTTAAAAGTTTACCTTACGCCAGTTGACATATTTGGGGTAGTCTTTCTTCATATGACCTTTCTTCTTGCAGAAGTAACAAGTGGACTCCATATCTTGTTTCTTGTGCTCTTTATGGCCAAAACTTCTCAAAATCTACAATTTGCTTTCCCTTTCCTTTGTTATTGATCCTTTTTCGCTTCTTGCTCGAACCTTGGGAACCAGATGCTAAGTGAGCACTTTTAGGTGTCTCATGCCTCAATCTCTCCTCTTCTTGCACGCACTGAGCTATAAGTTCATTTAATGTCCACTTATCCTTTTGAGTATTATATGAAATCTTAAAAGTAGTGAACCGTGCAGGCAGAGACATCAAGACTAAATACACTAACATAGACTCAGACATTTTGAGTTTTAGTGCTTTTAGACGTGGCGATATTGGACATCTTTATAATGTATTATTTCATATTTTCTTTATCGTTATACCACATAGTTACCAACTTCGAAAGAAGTGTGGTAGTCTCGACCTTTTCATTTGCAACAAAATGATCTGCTAATTGGCTAAGAAAACTTCTAGCATCTTCTCCTTCAGTAATAGAACCTTTAATCGGTGACGGTATGGAAAGCCTTATGATACTTAGACACATGCGGTTTGATCGCTCCCACTTTTCAAATTCAACCCTCTGCTCTATGGTGCTAGCATTAGTTAGGGGTGCGGGCGATCATGTCTCAATGCATAGCCCAAGTCTATACAACCCAAGACTACGATAATGTACTCTTTCCATTCAGCAAAATTAAAATCAGTTAGAGTGGGAATGTTATTAAGATTAGCAGTTACTGATTGCACTAAAATAATAAAAGAGAGAAAATAATGTAAGATCACGATTTAATTAATGTCAAGAATATATATATATATATAAATATATAATAAAACATGCAAATAAAGCATATAAATGGATTATTTATGAGATATCAAATATAACATTGTATTTTACTCTTTAGACTAAAATATAATTTATTAGTGGTACTCTCTAATATAACTCAAACTTTAATTAACCACATAATGAGCCTTCCTTTGGACTGACTCATTATGCTTTTAAGCCGATATATTTGTGCACGATTTGAACAAAATAAATTTATTCTATAATTGTAAGCTACCTTGAACATATATTTGATATAAAAGTAATTTTTCTTTGGGTCAATTATTTTTAGCATAGATATACATCTATTGACACAAAATACACTAAACCTATCTAATGTGTCTTCTTTTGGGCCGACATAATAATTTAATTTAGTAACACGTGTATAAATAAACCCAAAAAGATTCTTAGAAACTTTAACTGAATAGATAAGCACTTGATCATCCTTAATAGCTTAAAGCACTAGACTTTTCAATCGATTAATACCATATGGCAATCGATTAACACTGAATTGATTACCTTAATCGATTTGAAAGTCTACTATATGCGACTTCAAGATTATTGATTAATGATGAGTGCTAATGAGTGTTCAATCAATCTTGCTAATCAACCAAACCCTTGGTGTCAACATATAACTCATCAATCGATTGTTGATTCATGGCAATCGATTGATGGTCACCAATCGATGACTTAAAAGCTACCCAATCAATCACTTAAATTGATTACTAGA
>NC_133867.1:2626405-2670877 GCF_044706935.1 Curcuma longa
TTTCATGTAGCAGACCTTTGTTATTGCTTGCAAATAATATGTCATCCACATACAGAGCAAGTATAACAAACTTACTCCAACTGAACTTGACATATGTACACTGATTAACATGGTTCTCTCTAAATCCAAATGAGATGACCACTTGATCAAATTTTTGATATCATTGATAGGACGCCTATTTTAAATTATAAATGGACTTCTTAATCTACATACTAGATGTTTTAAATCTTCAGACTAAAAGTTCTCTGGTTGCACCATATATATATAGACTCTTCAATATCTCCATTGAGAAATACAGTCTTTACGCCCATTTGATATCCTCCAAATTAAAATGAGCTACAAGTGTCATGATTATCCTAAGAGAGTCTTTCGTTGATATAGGTGAGAAAGTCTCTTTGTAATCAATATCTTCCTTCTGAGTGAATTCCTTGACAATAAGATGAGTCTTATACTTTTTGACACTGCCTCTTGAATCCCTCTTGATTTTAAATATTCATTTACAACCAACGAGTTTTGTACCTTTGGGTAATTCAATAAATTTCTAAACACCATTGTCTGTCATAGACTTCAACTCTTCTTGCATGACATTAATCCACCTTTCAAGGTTAGAGCATCATTTGACTTCTTGAAAAGATACAGAATCACTTTCCATCCCAATGTCAAATTCGTGCTCTTAGAGATAAACATAATCATGAGAAATTGTGGATCTCCGTTCCCTTGTAGATCTCCTTAAAGACTCTTGTTCTTGAGGTGGTTGAGGTACTTGTTCATCAATATGTGAAATATCTCACTTTGAGTGGAGGGACCCTTCAACTGTATTGGAGATATCATAGGAATATCTTGGTTCACTACTCTCTCTGGATGTGCAATATCCATGATGTGCGATAGTAACCATACCACTACTAATTGCACTAATAGTGACCATAGGAGGATTACTTACGCTTTCCTCAAAAAATATTTTTCTAACTTTATTACTCCCACTGTCCTCAATGAATTTGACATTTCCCGTTTTGAAGAAGGATCTATTAGAGGGATCATAAAATTTATACCCTCTATACTTTTCAGAATAACCTATAAAATTGTAGCTCACAGTTCTTGAGTTCAATTTCTTTTCATTAGGCTTATAGGGCCTAGCCTCAACTGGACAACCCCAGACATATAACTGTATAATACTAGGCTTCCTATCCATCCATAGCTCAAATGAGATTTTAGTTACTGCCTTACTTGATATTCTACTAAGTAGGTAAACCACAGTCTTGAGTGCCTCACCGCATAAAGATTCAGGTAAAGAAGTGAAAGCCAACATGCTTCTTACCATATCTTTTATGGTACGATTGCATCGTTCAACTATACCATTTTGACTGGGAGTACTAGGCATGGTATATTGAGGCACAATCCCACACTTAACAAGGTAATTTGCAAAAGGTCCTGGGCATTATTCACCTAATCTATTATATCGACTGTAATATTCACTTCCACGATTGGATTGGACGACTTTAATTTTCTTATATAGTTAATTTTCAATTTCGACATTGAAAATTTTAAACATGTCTAAAGATTGTGACTTCTCATGAATAAGATACAGATAGCCAAATCGACAAGTAATCGTTTATGAAGCTAATAAAATATTTGAGTCCATTCCAAGATGTCTTAGGGAATGATCCATAAATGCCCATATATATTAGCTTCAAAACATCACTACAATGACTTAACTCCTTATTTATTTTGTTAGTTGTCTTCCCCTTAACATACTCAATGTAGACATCAAAGTCAAATATGTTAAGAGAATCAAGAATTCCATGTGACATTAACCTTTCTAGATGTTGTCTAGGTATATGTTCTAAATGCCTATACCACAACATGAATGAATTCTTATTAGTCAATTTGCGTTTTGTACCTATGTATAATTATGTTGTTAACTATAGAAGTTGTGGTGTTTAATTTATAAAGCTTATCAACCAAGGAACCATTACCAACCAACGCTGAATTATAGAAAATATTAAAAATTTCATTTTTAAATGAACAAGAATAACCTGATTTGTCTAAATAAGAAATTGAAATTAAATTCCATTGAAAAGGTGATATAATAATATATTTCTAAATCCAAAAAGATATAAATTTCTAAACAAAGCCTAAAAACATCAATCGACTCGATTTTAACCTTTTCTCCATTCCCCATATAGATGTATTTTTTACCATAAAGCGGAAGATGATTCCTGAGATAATCATGCATAGTGATACTTATGTGAGAAGTAACACTAATATCTATCCACCAAGTGTCAAAGGATATGATAGCCAAATTGACTTCTAAACTAATAAAGTTAAGAAGTTTACCTTTCTTTACACGCCAATTGACATATTTAGGGTAGTCTTTTTTCATATGACCTTTCTTCTTGTAGAAGTAACAAGTGGACTCTTTATCTTGTTTCTTGTGCTCCTTATGGCCAAAACTTTCAAAATCTACAATTTGCTTTCCCTTTCCTTTGTTATTGATCCTTTTCCGCTTCTTGCTCGAACCTTGGGAACCAGATGCTAAGTGAGCACTTTAAGGTCTCTCATGCCTCAATCACTCATCTTCTTGCACACACTGAGCTATAAGCTCATTTAATGTCCACTTATCCTTTTGAGTATTATATGAAATCTTAAAAGTAGTGAACCATACAGGTAGAGACATCAAGACTAAATATATTAACATAGACTCAGACATTTTGAGTTTTAGGGCTTTTAGACGTGGCGATATTGGACATCTTTATAATGTACTCTTTGATATTTTCTTTATCGTTGTACCGCATAGTTATCAACTTCGAAAGAAGTGTGGTAGTCTCGACCTTTTCGTTTACAACAAAATAATCTGCTAATTGGCTAAGAAAACTTCTAGCATGTTCTCCTTCAGTAATAGAACCTTTAATCGGTGACGGTATGGAAAGTCTTATGATACTTAGATACATGTGATTTGATCGCTCCCACTTTTCAAATTCAACCCTCTGCTCTATGGTGCTAGCATTAGTTAGGGGTGCGGACGATCATGTCTTAATGCATAGTCCAAGTCTCTGTAGCCCAAGACTACGATCACGTACTCTTTCCATTTAGCAAAATTAAAATCAGTTAGAGTGAGAATGTTATTAAGATTAGAAGTTACTGATTGCACTAAAATAATAAAAGAGAGAAAATAATATAGGCTCACGATTTAATTAATGCCAAGAATATATATATAAGTATAGATAATAAAACATGCAAATAAAGCATACAAATGAGCTCTTTATGAGATACCAAATATAATATTACATTTTACTCTTTAGACTAAAATGTAATTTATTAGTGGTACTCTCTAATATAACTTAAATTTTAGTTAACCATATAATGAGTCTTCCTTTGGGCTGACCCATTATGCATATAATTCGATATTTTATATGAATTATGTATTGATTCATAGCTTACATCAACCTTAATCAGTCACGCAATTATCTTTCTTGGGTCGACATATTTTGTGCATGATCTAAACAAAATAAATTTGTTCTACAATTGTAAGCTACCTTGAACATATATATGACATAAAAATAATTTTCCATTGGGCCAATTCCTTTTAGCATAGATATACGTCTATCGACACAAAATACACTAAATCTATCTAATGTTCCTTTCTTTCGACCTACACGAATAATTCAATTTAGTAACACATGTGTAGATAAATCCAAGAAGACCCTAGGAACTTTAACCGAACATATAAGTACTTGATTAGCCTTAATAGCTCAAAATATTATACTTATCAATTGATTGATACCATATGACAATTGATTGGTATCACTCAATCGATTACTTTAATCGATTTGAAAGCCTATTGTATGTGAATTCAAGATCATCAATTGATTGATGATGAGTGTCAATCGATTGATGTCATCTAATTGATCTCGCTAATCGATCACAAAACCTTGTGTTCGACATCTAACTCATCAATCAATTATTGATTCATGGCAATCGATTAGTGGTCACCAATTGATCACTTAAAGGTCACCAATCAATCACTTAAATTGATTACTAGAAGCAATCAAATTAGGCAACCGATTAAAATTGATTTTATCACAATTTTAGGACTGTTAATTAATTGACAAAATTATCAGTCGATTGGTAGCGTCAATCAATTGTGCTAATTAATTCCAAATGCTATTGTGTCCAACCTCAAGGTCACCAAACGATTGGTGAAATTGCCAATTGGTTGGTGACAGCAGTTGAACCAGTAGCCGATTAAAAATGATCCCATATTTGATCCCATTGAGCCAATCGATTGCAAAATTAATGCAATCGATTGGTGTCAACATCAACTGCTTGATCTTTATGGAAGAAGATAAAGCAGAAGTAATAAGATGGTCTTTCAAGGGAATTAGAATAACGATGCCGTAAAACTTTCGTCAATGGGGAACGAAGGCAAGATGACAATAATCCTAAACCCTCAGGGACTAACCCTATATAAAGAAATATAATCCGTTATCAGCCTATAGATAATAACGCATCGTGCTAATGGGTTATACATATTTAATCCACATCCGATAATATGAAATCCAATAAACCTTAGTTAAATCATTTAAATGAGTTCATTTCATATCCACATATATAAATTACAATTAAGCTCCACCTTAAGAGATTAAATCCTATGGAGTAGCCATTTGAATATTTGTTGAGATCAATCTTAAGGTTTTCCTATGTTTTGAGATGTTGAGTGGGCATGCAAACTTTAGTAATTTTGTTAGTTTTGTGAGTTTGTTCATTGCACTATGTGTATTCTATATTGAGAATATGTAGGTTTGCAATATGATTATGAATTTATTTCACCGGCCGAGTCGATGAGGTTTCTCTTATTATATTTAAGAACTAACTACATGTCAGTGAATCAGACATCTAGCAGGTTGATGGGTCAGCGAGGACTGAACATCGAAAGGAAGTCCTGGGGGTCAGAGGATTGGATATCGAGTAGGAACTCCAAACAGGTTTGGAGGACTGGATGTTTGACAAAAGGTAAACTCTCCTAAGAGGAGTAGATGAGGACGCGTTTCCTTAAAAGGAATAGTAGGCGTCGGTCTGACCTAAGATTTCACTAGAAATCCAAAGTCAAGACCAGACAGTTGTAAACTTGTCTAAACTTAAAAAAATTTTCATTGTATTTATATTATTCTAACTCTGTGATATAGGAAAGTAAGCTTAAAAGAAATTAAAAAAATATATTTCGGGCACCCTATTGGATTTAGGCACCTAGATGGTTTAGACACCCCTATCAGATTGGGGTTCCTAGATAGGATTTCGGACTAGCGAGGCGGATGAAGTGGCAAGTCCTGATTGGTCAGGACACCTCAGTTTCCAAGGCGCCTAGAAGGGATCCAAGCGCCTAGATAAGGATAAGATACAGCGGAGCCAAGTCTGATCTAGCAATCGCAACATCAGCATTCCAAATGCCCGGAAGGGATCCAGGTGCCCAGAGATGCTATGTTAGTGATTACAGCGGATCGGATAGCCCATGGTGGGGGCGCTTAGAAGGAGATATAGGCGCCCGAACTTCTCCATAAAAGCACCTCGTAAATAGAGCCTTCAGCACAACATTCACTAAGATTCTACAACTGCTGTTCATGTGCTCCATGCTTCTGAAATATTAGTGTGACAACAAGACACTATACCGACACTGTACTCAAGTCTTCAATTCTTGTCGATAACTAGTAGCATATTTTAATTGTCTTTGTGCATATATTCTCTAGGAACAGTAAATGTGTTACCGTTCCTCTTTTTGTAAAAGATGAGACTCTTTCTCGTTATGAGAAAGAGTCCTTTAGTGGATTTCCCATCGGAAGTAGTCAAGGACTATGACATTGGAGTAGCAGCCAGAGGCTGTGAACCAAGTAAAAGAAATATATTTTTTTATCTCTGCTCTAGTTTTCTATTTTTCATTGTGTACTCAAAATAAGTTTTTGAAAATGAGTGAAAAAATCGAAGTGCGCTATTTACCCCCTCTATCGCTCTAAATGATCCTACACAAAGGTTAGGTTTCAGAGTGAAGAGGTTCAATTGTTGAGTATGAGATGATTAATTGGCGATGGAAAGGGCTTACTAGGATAAACTTCAATAGGAGCATGACCAATTTGTCCATGACCTAGAGATGACCTGGGAGAGGAACCACACCACTTTGGGTGAGGTGTCCATCCCCAAGCGAAGGCGGATGAAGTAATGGGAGCTGGGGATGTGCGGTCGAGCTGAAGAATTGATGTAAGGCTGAGCGGCTGAGGCTAGGAGGCTAAGAGCTGAGAGCATGTAACCTAAGCCTGTTGGATATCTAATTCGGCCATAGAGCTTATTTGAATAATAGACACGGATGGCTCCCACTCAGGAAATCATGAGCACATCATGTAAATATGAAGGCCACCATGCCCGAGAATATGATGAACTTACTGACTTGAAGAAAGAGTGGGTTAAGGAATGGGAAGCTAACTTTTGGGTCAACCCAAAGGTGACCAATAAGCTGGCCGAATGGAAGTTTGATTTTCCCCAATGGGGCTTTGAGGACTACACAACCACATTTAAGGAAGTTGGCTACTGTCCGACTAGCGAGACATCCATCTTCTTGGACATGGATAATATCATAGGTCATACACCTCAAGATTTGCTATTTTTTAAGCCTGAGACAGGTTAAATCTATGAATGTTCAGGGCAAGAAACACAAAGGATATTTGACTTCTCCGTTTGAGTAGGTAAATTTGGTAAGGCCTTAAGGCTTAATCTTCAACTTTTACTACCATTTTCTTATACTTCCTAAATAATGGAGATACTCAAACAACTGTTGTCTTATATCAGAACCCCCTTGGATCATACGCGTGAGTACAAACATCCATCTTCTTAGGGTTGGATTCAATGCCCCGCTCAGACTCATTGTTCATGTCAAGCTCACTGAGCCTCCTTCATGTTGATATACTTCTTAGCTTGGGTGAGAAGCTCATTGTATCGCATGAGGGATTTTTTGACAAAGGGCAGAGGAAGTCTTCCTCCCGTAGTCCTTAACTAAAGGTATCCGTCAGAATCTCAAGCACAATTGAGGATATCTCCAACATAGCTCAAGTGAATTATTGTAGGTAGGTGCGCAGGGCTTCCTACTTTGCTTGAAATTAAAGAGCCTGAGAAGGGTATGTGGATAGCTCTTAGAGATGGAGAAGTGACGTAAAAATAGCACACCGAAGTCATCGAAGGATTATATGGATTTGGGCCTCAGTGTGTTGAACCATTACTAAGAGGATCCAATGAGTGTGGTGAGGAAGACTCAGCATTTGACCCCCTCATAATATTAGTATAGCAAGGCTGTGTTTTCAAAGTGGCACAAGTGATCCTCATGGTTGGTAGTATCATTATACTCATGGATGTGAGGTAGTCGAAAGTGCCTAGGTAGTTCTTTCTTCAGAATACTTTTCGAGAATATCTATTGATGAGTAGTTACCCTTCTACCAAGTAGTGATTCATCCATCTTGTACTAATGGATCTTTTATCAAGACAGTTGATTAAAGTAACTCCCTTCGAGCTTTGGATCGTAGGTTTGACCATAGGTGGTCCCTCACCCAAGGGTGCTTCCTCTTATTCTTCAACACAAGGGGTTTAGCCTTGTCGTAAGGCTTCTTCAATTATAGTGGCAACCATGCGAGAGAGTTGCTCTCGTGAAATTGAGCCATTGTATCTTCGATAACAAAAGGAAAGGAGAGACGACGTGGTTCAGCTGACTCCTCAGACTCATGTTCCACCACTATTCTTCTGGTACTAACCATGACTTTTTATGTCTTTTTCCACAAATGATGCCAATTTGATGGTGTCCTTTTTCACCCACTCAGGCTCCTCCTCTCCTTTCACCTCTGGGGAGGAAACTTTGATCCTCCGACATGATCTCTATGGCCTGTGAGTCAAAGCGCATCAGTGGGGGCTAGTGTTGTTGACATGACCCCTCTGACGGCCAAGTTAGCACTGGGTTGAAAGGCAAAACTAATGAAAACATGAGGAAAAGAAATGCTCAAAAGAAATAGAAGAGATATTGCCGGTGGAGAAGAGTTGCCTCCGCATGTGATAAGAAAACTATCCCTCCTTTAACCTACCTCCATTGATCTTTATATAACCGACAGAAGAGAATCTCCACGTAGTCCATAGCTGGCCACACAAAGGGAGGTTAGGGTGCCAAGGGCGATAGTCATTATACTGTATATTGACATTGTCGGACCGTTGGGGCTCCAAGAGTAAGAACCATTAGACCGTATACTGACATTGTCGGGTCTTTGGCCAGGTGTCACCTTGTGCCAGGTTGTCAAAGGTTGAACTAACTATAGAGTATTGAGTTTCTGGGTTTCTCGAATAAGCATGGGATGCCGTTGGAGTGCCCAGGAGCTTATACCTTGAGTGGTCTTCCCGAGTCCGAATGGGACATTTCTTGTCGATGATCTTGAGCGCTAAGTGGGTTGAGTGCTGTGAAATTTGAGACTCGAGTGCCCAATTACCTGAGCACCATCGAACCCAAGTAGGTCATTAATTACTAGCCAAATGGTCCCAAGTGCTGCAAGGCCAGAATAGCTTAATGCTTCTCGAGCCCGAGTAGGAAGCCAAGTGTTGATTCAGCCAAGTCTTTGAATGCCGAGTCGAAACCTAGTGCAGATCACACCAGTTGGTAGCCGGGTCTGAGTGGATTGTTGAGTGCTCAGGAATGAAATTGAGGTACTCAACAGGAGAAGCCAAATACTCGGGAAGTGACCCAAGTCCGTGTTACACAACTACCGAGTGCCTGAGTCGACTGAGTCGCAGAATGCTAAATCATTAGTTGGGAATTCGAGTCCAAGTGAGACTCCATTGGACGAAGGCTGAGTGCTTAGGAGAGGATTCTCATTAGTCGAGAAGCATGGCAGGGTATCAAGGAAAGGGGATTGGATAGTCGACAAATAAAATTTTGTGTTTGGGAATGACTCCGGATATCATCACATGTCTCTCCTTTAAGTTGGATTGAGAAGTGGAGTCGAATAAAGTTCGATAGAAGTATGGGTCAAAGATTATCAGCTCGATAAGGATTACTCTGCATGGAAAATTGTCGGATCGAATAAGTTAGGTCAGGCGGGGCTTAAGAGGAGCTGTCAAGCCGTGTCGGACTATAGGAAAGTAGTCAATCCAACTAGAAACCCCGGATAACATTTATAATTTTTGTGTTTTCTAGTTTTTCATCCTCTTGTTCAATTTCATATATATATATCTGTTGGTGTTCTAATAATTTGTAGAAATAACGCATACTATCTCCTGAGTCTTGTATAACTCCATGAGTTGAGATCAATTTGGAAGGTGGCCAGATGAGTCCAATATGCATTAGTTCTGTTAGGAATCCTATGCGACAAAATCAAAATTATGCAACGGAAAATAGGATCCCTCGAGCGATCCATATGAAAAATCCATACAAGTGTAGATCTATAAGATCCTATCTAATAGGATTTACCTTTGATGTGTGCCCTTCGCTTATCCCGCTCGTCCAAAGGTTGTCGGATCTCTAGCATGTTCAAGTGTCCGTGCCTCTATGCGTATCTACACTAACATAACTTATTGTTGGGTTCCTTATGAAAATTAAACATGAAAAATACAACGGAAGAAGAACCCATCAATGACCCATGTGAATTCAAATTAATTGTTGGTGTAGAAAGTTACCTCTAGATGTGCATAACATTTGTGAATATGGAGAGTCAAGCAGAACTAAGCATAATTAATATGTTCACGCCTTTATGATATCCACACAAGCATAGTCGCCGCCCGTCTCACGAGCACAATTGGAGTCTTTTTGTACCCACATCATAGTGCTAGCTACTATTTAAGTTGAAAGCAAAACCCCTAACTTTTAAGGTTAACATGATCTTATTAGAGACCCACCAACTGTTGGGTTGCAAGGGTGCAAACATAGTCCCACATCTAAAACACATGGGAAAGATCATGGATTTAAAAGGGTGGAAAGTATCTCCATTGGCATGAGGCCTTTTGGGGAGAGCCCAAGAACAAAACCATGAGAGCTTAGGCCCAAAGTGGACAATATCATGCCATTGTGGAGATGTGGACATTCTTTAGACCCTACAATTGGTATCAGAGCGAGGTCGCTCTTCACCGGACTAACCGCCGGATGAGCCATGATCTAGATCTAACCATGTGGGGATCCTCGGGGAAAACAAAGGAAGTAGGGGAGGCTCGGACCATGAGGGACATGGCAGCCGGACCATGAGGGACATGGCAGCCGGACCATGAGAAATGGTAGCGGAGCTTCCAGTGGTCCTTTGTTTGAGGGGGGATTGTTGGGTTGCAAGGGTACAAACATAGTCTCACATCTAAAACACATGGGAAAGATCATGGGTTTAAAAGGATGGAAAGTATCTCCATTGGCATGAGACCTTTTGGGGAGAGCCCAAGAACAAAACCATGAGTGCTTAGGCCCAAAGTGGACAATATCATGCCATTATGGAGATGTGGACATTCTTTAGACCCTACACCAACTACCGGTCATCGTCAGATCCCATTTCAGAGTTTTGTTAATTGAAGAGTTCAACATCATATGACTTAAAAGAAAAAAAATTAGTCAGTAAATAGGATGATGCAATAAGAAATAAAAATCTTACTCAGATGATCCTCTAGAGAGATGATATTTAGATTCAAACCAGCTCGGTACAGGAGGGCTTTGTTATCCACCAAGGCATTCATATTGAACATCAAGCCCGTTAGGATATCGACTGCAAATAGATAGGCTGACTCTAATCTGTACTGATTAAGGGTTGGCTGTGGTGGCATCTCGGGATGTTAGGTAGTAGGCCAAGTGTAAGGCTGAGGGCTTGATGAAAAAGTATTGATTCTTTCATCCCTTGTGAGAAGTTCGGATACTTATTTAGGAAGTTGCAGCTCGGCCTTGCTGCAAAGTAAACTACCTCAAAAGCTCCTTGCTTGGGATAGAAAAAGTAATGGAAGGTGGTGGAATCAAATGAAATTTGATATATTTAGAAAATGATGGAGGCACAATAAATCAAGTGATAGGAGTTTGAGGGAAACTGGGATAAAGAACACTAAAAATAGGTGGCCAGGTCTTAAAGAAAGGAAGAAATAGGAAACCTAAGGCCATTGACTAACTGGCCTTAAAAGAAGGTGACATAACCTGGTGATCAATCATGGGGATGACATTCCGGTGCCGAAATTCTAATATGGTGAAATAATGTGATACCGTACTACTCCCTAAGTAGCGAGTCATCACCTGGAGTATATGCAGATCGCTGGATCTCGTACTAGATAATCAATGCATCATCAGCGGCCATAGTCCAAAATGAGGGGATGAAGAAGTAGAGAAAGTCGGGGAAAAAGAGAAATAGGTACAACTGAACTTATGATTGTCGCCGAACACTAGAGGAGGATGCAGATACAGAAGAAGACAAAAACAAATGAAAGTGGTGTGATTCGATGATGGTTTGATATACCCTGGAGATCGCACTGTAGGGATATGGATAAAGATCAGTGAGATTTCATCCTAGCCGTTGTATCACACAGTCAAGTTAATAATATCGTGGTGTAATCTCTCTCATTAATGCTCAGTCAAATGATACCTCAGACAGCACGATGATTCAAATTCAATCATCAAATGTTAAGCCATATAAACGACAAACCAGCATCACCATCCAATTTACAATTGCATCAGCAAAAACATCTTCTCACACAACCACTATTAATGTGGCAAGGTATTCTCGTGGCTTGAAGAAGATAACACACGCCACCATTAATGCATCTGCGAAATACACCAATGATGAGGCTGATAAGTGGTTTAGCGTATCACAAAAATTTAATGCAATATCTTATCTCCTCGGGAATAAGGACTTGACCAGTTATCCTGGTAAGGTGTCTACACCATGGCTCATCAAGCTGGATATCTCCTTGACAACTTAGCATAGTCCAGTCAGTAGGACTACGCCTCTTTCGACTAGAGTAATTAGGGAGGCTTGTGATATGATGAAAGCCTACAATTGCCATGTGGCCCATGAGATACGAAATGAGTGTGGGGTTTTTTCAATGATAGCAAGATAACAACCTCATCCTCTAATAACGACTTCGACCTCGACCTTATCTTGGTCTCGGATCTTGACCTCAACCTCTACTTGGTCTTGGGTCTTGACCTCGACCTATGCTCAGTCTCGAGTTTCGACCTTAACCTCATCTCGGGTCCTGGCCTTGACGTCATGCCAGACTCAAGTCTCGAGTCTTGACCTTGACCTCATCTTGGTCTCGGGTCTTAATCTTGACCTCGGCTCGGTCTCAGATCCCGACCTCAATCTATGTTTGGTTTCGGATCTCGACCTTGACCTTTGCTCGGTCTCGGGTCCCAACCTTAACCTCTACTCGATCTTTGGTCCCAACCTCGGCCTCCTCGGTCTCAGATCTCAACCTTGACCCCTGCTCAGTTTTGAGTCCCGACCTCGACCTATGCTCGATCTTGGGTCTCAACCTCGACCTCGGTTCGACATCATGTGCCGATTTTATCTCAGCCTAGGATCTCAAATATCTCTTTGACTGGTTTTGGGTTGAGTCCATAAGGTCGGTTCACCTATGAGATCATGAAATCCTAAGATTGTTTCTCCCAAAAAATAAGAAAAATATCTTGGAATACATGGATAATATGAGTGCATATATCGGAGTATACCATAAATGATAGCACGTATTTTGGAATAAATCTAAAATGGATACTGATGTTTCAGAGATTGAATACATTGACAACTCTATAAAGGTTGTCCATACCCATGGGCATAGTTATGTATACACGAGACCCTAATTTCCTCAAGATCTTAATCTCCTTCCTCTAGCAAAACTCTAACTTGAGCGTTGGAGTGACTTGTCGAGATCCATTTCCGACGCCATTCTAATCCTCTTTTGGAGTGTTTTTCAGCTCTCTTCATCCCTTTCGGTGACTAGCTCTGGGGAGTGTACACGTCAGCCCATTCATTGACCGGTAGTTTGATCATTCAAGGTATTTCGCCGAAACAATCATCATCATCATTCTCATGAATTTCACTTGTATTCACGTTTATCACTATTTTATTGGGATCTTGTAATATTGGAATAATATATTCCTTGGTCTAAAATGTGTTCATAACTGTAAGGTCTAAAGAATGTCCACATCTCCACAATGGCATGATATTGTCCACTTTGGGCCTAAGCTCTTATGATTTTGTTCTTGGGCTCTCCCCAAAAGGCCTCATGCCAATGGAGATATTTTTCATCCTTTTAAACCCATGATCTTTCCCATGTGTTTTAGATGTGGGATTATGTTTGCACCCTTGCAACCCAACAATAACTTCCTCTTGTTGATATGCAATGTCTTCCCAACTTTCTCAATCTTTTTTCATGCTTTCGTTTTACAAACAACCCACTAATCAATTTTATCACGTTTCAAACTAGGATATGAAGTATGGAATACTTAAATCGCTTGTTGTGCGAACACAAATGATTCATATCTCTTATACAATCTCTTATGATTTATTTCAACCAAATTATACAGTGGATACACCTTCATCTCTCATCAAGCAAATTATAAAAATCATTGCTTGCACCTCTATCATGGGATAATTAAACACATATCTTACTATTTATTGTAGTCTTTCCCATTCCATATTCTTGAGCATGAAAACTATATCCATTTATGAAATATTCTAGTTAAGTGTGTACCAATACTTTTGAACCACATGACAGATGGATTAAAAATTCTTGCTCAAAGTGAGCTTGATTATCATGAACCTAAAGTTAAATAAATATGATTAAAAGTTTGCATATGTGTAAACCATGGTGTAATTTAGATTGTCTACTTACATATGATTTGAACCATGGTGCAAATTCTTCTTTGCATAAGCGATCAAACTCTTATATCGACATTTCAGAATATTAGTTTTGGAAAATCCTACCATAAAAAATAAATTATAACACAAAGAATTACGACATAAGAAATACAAAAATAGGAAATATATACTAACTGAAAATATGATGTGACTTCTGAATAATTTAGTAAAATATATGTCTAAGTTGCTTGTCATTCTTAACTAGTTAAATATCTTTATTTACATAGTCAACTTGGTTGATCAAGGTAGTTAAAAATTGAGAATGAGTGCAAATTGAGATCAATAGGACCCTCATCATTTCTTCCCGTTCTCTGCCTTTTGCTCTGAACATGAGGCTCAAAATAATATAATACAAAAATTGTTACTTCCTCCACAATGTATGCATTAACAATAAAGGCTTCAACATGTGTCTTATTTTTCACTTTTTTATTCAAATGATAAATAAATTTGATTGTAATATAAGAAATTGTATTAGATATTAATATATAATAAAATTAGTAAAATTTTATGCATTAATCAAAAATAGAAATTTTACCTTTCAAATGGATACATCCATCGAAAATGGACAAGACCTCCAACTTTGGCCTCATATAACAAGTGAATCAAAAAATAATCTATGGAATCAAAATATGAGGGTGAAAAAAATCCTTTCTAAATTACACAAAATAATTGAAATATCTTTCTCTAACGTCTCCATGTATGAATGTCTCAAAGCAATAGGAATAAGTCTTTCTATAAATATATGACAATCATGACTTTTTAAATTAATCAATTTGCATTCCTTGAAATTGACATGTCTTCCGAGATTAGAGACATAACCATCTGAAAATTTTAAAGATTTCAATCATTAACAAACAACACGTCTTTGATCTTTATTCAATATACAAACTACCTTTGACTCTGGTCCCCTACTACTTTCATCAACACCAATAGTGAGTCTTTCACAAAGGAGTTACATACCTTTTCTTACTTTTAGATTATCATTTATTTTTTCAGCAATATCCATAATTGTATTTATTAGATTATCAAAAATATTCTTCTCAATATGCATTACATCGAGATTATGATGAATCAAATTACTCTTTCAATAGGTTAAATTCTAAAATATACTTTGTTTAGTCCATTTATGTATACTTTCATATTCATATATTGTACCATGTAGCTCTTCAATAACAGATGGAAAGTTAAACACTCTGTATCAAATCTGTTCACTTGTTAATCTCAATGATGGAGGTGTTCTTTCAATTTTATTCTTAGTGAATTTATCTTTATTCTTCCAAACTTATGATTTACTAATAAAAATTATCTATGACAATCAAAATAACTCGGCTTCTTCTCATATTTCAATCTAATTGACTTAGATCTCTCCATACATATTGGACATCCTAAGAACTTAGCGGTACTCCATCCTGATAACATATCATAAGTTAGAAAGTTATTTATAGTCCACATAAGAGCAGAATTCATTACACACATCTAATTAGTATGAACATCATATGTAGGAAAACCTTCATCCCATAGTTGTTTCAGCTTTGCAATTAGTGGTTACATATAAACATCTATTAACTTCTTCGAATATTACAGGCCAAGCATAACCAATATTAAAAATATATACAGTATTTTCATGCACATCCTAGGTAGAAGATTATACTGAGTTAAGATAACTAGCCAACATGAATAATTTTTTTTTGATTTGCCAAATAGAGCAAATCCATCAGCATAAAGACCTAACCTAATGTTTCGAGTCTCCTTCACAAATGTAGAATATATTCTATCAAAATTTTTTCATGCCTCTACATCTGATGAATGACACATTAGACCCTCTTCTATTTGATGATTTGCATGTCAAGTCATATGATCAGTAGTGGCCTTCGATGCATAAAGTCTTTATAATCTAGGAGTTAAAAGGTAAATAAAATAATTGAGTGTATGATTTACGTCATTGTTGACTCCTATTGGTTCTCTTATACGTAGCTTGATTACAGTATTTGCAAACATCTGCATCTTCATCATCTCCCTAATATATCATACAACCATCTCTGCAAATATTAATTCTATCCACTGAAAAACCTAATGTATGCTTTCATAAGTTATTTCATACTGTAAAAATCATTGGGTATTATGTGATCATACAACAATATCTCTCCAATAACTTGAATAAAATTATTAAAATAATCTTAAACTATATTATGCTCTACCTTAACATTTAACAATCTTACGATAAGAGATAATTTAGTGTAACTGTCACAACCAGTCCACACAGGTTCATCTGCAAACTCAATATTTTCTGAAATTGAAGATATCCATCATTATTCGCATTTTCATCAATGCCTTATACTTCTACCTCCTCTAACGGTGATATATAAGTCGTAAATATTTGTTCAACTGTTGGAAGACAACTAGAACTTGCAATACTCGATTCAGGAATGAAATTTTAACCCGTTGCATCAATTACCATCCTCTGATATGGATTTAATTGATTATAATAACTCTGATCCCCACTAACCGAGACTTGTATGTTTTGTCTATAATCTTCATTAGATATGAACGGTTCACATGACATGTCTAATTATAGCAATTCAGGATAAAATCAAATCTATAAAGATGTTCTCAAACTTTATCAGACTATAAAAATTTACTATTGTAGCACTTTCTGTACGGACACATTATCTTATCCCCATCCATAAATTTAATATTACTACAAGCAAAATTCATAAATTGTTCCAACTCACTAACAAACTTATCAGTTAAATCCCGACGTTCATGTATGTTCTTTTTATAGATGTAACTCATTTCTTTCTGTATTTTTTTAAATTTATTAACATATTAAAAAAACTACTACATATAAAAGCTAATACCTCATCAACAACAATAACATAATTAATTGTTGCTAAATTTATATTATAACAATAAGTAATATTATAGTAACGAGTGTAGATATACTTAAAGTAGGTGAACAAAAATAAGTATCTCCAAATATTTTAAGCCCATGTCAAAATGAGACCTACACAAATAAAATTACGAAGTCAACAATCAAATATAAGGGTGCACAAATAAATTTTTTTGGTAAACTAAATGAATATCACAAAAAAGCACTATTGAAGAATGGATGGATATATCACTTTAAGGCACCAATAGTTAGTTATAAACTAAAAGCTTTATGGGCATGAATAGTAAAATAGTCAAAACTAAGTAAATAACTATCAAAATTTAACATAGAGAAACATGCTAATGATGCCCATTCCATATGATGCATGGTACTAGAAATATTGGGACACCATGAAGGTTTGTGACATAGCAAACATTACTATCATGCCTTCCAGATATTATGGTTTAACCTAAATGCTAGGGATTACATGATAACTACTTCAGTAGGTCAAAGCTAAATCAGTGAATCATGTGTCTATGTACACCAACGAATCACCAATTGCCTCTTCCTTAGTGGTCAGCCGATGAGCCTCATGATTGGCTGGCTAGTCTCATGGTCAGCCAACTAGCCTTAACGATCGGCTCGCCTTAGTGCCCGACCCGTCTTAGTGCTCGGTTGATCCACCTCAACACCTGATCGACCCGCCTCATAGGTCAGCCGACTGACATGCCTCAACGGGCAAGTGGCTCGCGTAAGTGGTCGGCCAGCCTCATCGACCGACAACCCAAAAGTGACAACAAATGAGAGGGGAGAAGAGGGGAGGGGAAAGGAGAGGGGAGGAAGTTTACTGCTGTTGGGAATCCTATGCGATAAAATAAAAATTTTACAACGGAAAATAGGATCCCTCGAGTGATCCATACGAAAAATCCGTACAAGTTAATTCTATTAAAATCCTATCTAATAGAATTCACCTTTGATGTGTGCCCTTCGCTTATCCCGCTCGTCCAAAGGGTTGTCGGATCTCTAGCACGTTCAAGTGTCCGTGCCTCTATGCGTATCCACACTAACACTCTTTCACCTTTTGGAGAAGACTTAGGTTGTGCTAGCAACCTCTATGGGAGTGGTCGGCCAAGCAAGAAGAGGAAGGCAAGAAGAAGAAAAACAACACTTGTGAATTTGTGGAAGAAGCATTCTTTTATACTCATGCCATGAATATCAAAGGTTTTTAGGCTTTTGGTATTCTTTCATCAATGCATGATTAATCCTATTAATCATGCATGATAACTCCCATGCATGTAACTTCCTTTTCTTCATTGCATGATTAATCCACATTAATCATGCATGATGAATCAAAATCCAACTTGGTTTAATTTGAGTCTAACTCAAATTCAACTCATGCATGATAACTTCCATGCATGTAACTTCCTCTTCTTTATTGCATGATTAATCCATATTAATCATGCATGATGAATCAAAATCCAACTTGGTTTAATTTGAGTCTAACTCAAATTCAACCAACTTGAGTCTAACTCAAGTCTAGGCCATCCAATGAGCTTAATAGTCAAACTAAAATGAACTCATCTCCAAATAGAGTGTTATTTGTGTGTGACCCAATAGGTTCTTGTAACGTTGGCAATGTCTCTAAAATTTATTTTAGAAACATAAACAATGAGTGACATCTAGCAATGCATCATTGCTACCCAAGTGACAAGAATATCGAGATCCGACATAACCTCCGTGACTATGACAATGTATGACCATGTCCTTCTATCCTCGATATCTAGATTGATCAATGAGGCATAGACCGTGTCATCCTCTTATCAATCTTTATGTTTCTTGATCCCCAAGTAGACTCACTCAAGCAAATGAGCTCAATATCTCATATTGACTCATTTGAGCATAGTCATGCATTTCGTGGTCCTACTCTATCAAGAGGTCGTAAGATATCTCTCCCATTATATGGGAGGGATAGATTCCATCTACATCACTCACATCCCTCCGCATAATTTGTTACATACCCAGTGATCGCCTTTATAGTCCACCCTATTACGGGTGACGTTTGACGATACCAAAGTACATAACTCCTTATGTAGGGAATCGTAGTGACTTCAGGTCTAAGGACTATTCATACCAATAGTCACATGAGAAAGTTTATGACACTCATATAACGATCCATGAAAATTTCTCATGGTGGATTAATTTAGTATACATTCTCTAATGTATACCCATGTGTCAACTCGATATCCCATATCCATGTCTTGTGAGATCAAGTCATCCAGCTGATCCACATGCTAGTCTCAATGTATTAACATCATCTCTGAATATTAATGTTTGACTAAGAATGATTAAGAATAGTGTTCTCTACATCATCTCACTATCGATTCAAACAATCGATATGATGTAGATTAGAACTAGTTACCCAAGGACATTATTATACTTAGTTATTTGGCACAAATACAAAGTAAGTATAATAACTAAAAAACTTTTACCTTTATTAATGATAGAATATGATATAAAAAGTCCCTAGTTAATCATCACATAATTGGCTCTAGGGCTACTACTAACAACTGCCACACCTATCCAAGCTCTCATTCATCACCATCGCGATCACCGTCGCAGTCGAGGAGCCGAGAATTAGGGAATGGGAGGTAGGTATCGAGCTGGATTGGGGGTGGGGGTGTTAAGTTAGTATTTTTGGTGATAAAGGAAAATTTGTTGCCAAATTGGTGGTGAATAGAATATTCATCGCTAATTTTGGTGATGAAAAAATAATTCATCGCCAAATTCCCGTCACATGGAGTGAAAATTTACACTAGAATGTGATAAATTTTAAATTCATCTTCAATTTACAATGAATTTTATGACAAAATAGTTTTAGTGATAAATTTGATGACAAAATATATTTGTTGCTAATTCTGCGACTAAATGTTTTTTCATAAATATCATCACCAATTAGAGACCAAATAATTATTCATCGTGAATTTTGTTATAGATTTATGATGAATTATTTTCCTAGCTAAAATTCATCGCTAATCAACTATTTTTTTAGTGATAATGCTTTCTTTATGGTTCCATGAACTCCACAATTTTAGTTTAGCATGTTCACATTTCTGTTAGTACATTACTTCATGTTTGCTATCATTTCCTTCATGCCATAGTTTAATGAATATTCATTTCTATTGATTTCATTTATTTTCATTCCCTATCCTTAGCTTTAGTACTTGAAAACCCAAAATCCCCCATTTACGAATAAATAAATCTTAAGATTATCACACATCGGCTATACTTTTTGAGAGACGATCCAAGTTACTTTATACTATATTAGTGTACAGGAATTTGATATTAATTTGAATTTGTATCCGTAGTATGACATACAAGTATATATGTATCAATTTTGGCACTATTGTTGGGGAGTGTAGCGGTGTTTGATAATCTTGAGATTGCTTTTCTTTGATTTTTTTTTGTTTCTTTTTATTGTGTCATTTTATAGGACCTCTTGTAGTGGCTCATTTACCCAGATCTTGTAAGTAACATGACAAACAACAATGTTAAAACTCTCAAGGAACTTTAAGCATTAGATGTGACTTATTAATCCTTTTGCATGCATCAAATATTCCGAGTTAGATGTGAACTTCAAATTATGGTGAACCATACATTTGTTACCAAGATTTCATGGTCTTGGTGGTGAGGATCCTAGTAGGCATCTGGAGAAATTTCATATGGTGTGCTCTATCATGAAGCAACATGGCATATTAGAAGAAGACATCAAACTTCGAGCGTTAGCAGATTTAGCAAAAGATTGGTTGTACTGTCTTCCCTCTGGTTCTATCATTAGTTGGCTTGAGATGAAAAAAACATTTTTGCTGAGGTTCTTTCCTGCTTGGATTGCAGTTATCCGAAAGAGCATTTACGATGTTCAATAATTCATGGGGGAGACATTAGATGAATATTGAGAGAGATTCAAGGAACTTTGTTCTAGTTCCCCTCGGTATTAGATTAGTGATTAGTTGCTCATTCAGTACTTCTATGAGGTTTACAATCCATGGACAGAAGTATGGTGGGTGCAATTATATTAGTGGAGACACCTTGGGTTACAAGACTCCTGATGAAGCTAGAGAATTCATAGCAAACATGACCCCCAATTCACAACAATTTGGGACTAGACAAATGGTTACTCGAAGCATTAATGAAGCTTATGTTTCGAGTATCAAGCAACCACAGTACTATCAATTCCAACAGCAAGACATGTGTCATCTAGTTCCCAATACTTATATTCCTGATCGGAGAGACTATCAAAATTTCATGTATGGGGGCAGACAACAATAGAGTGCTTAATTTTTTCTAACATATCAGACTCCACTTAGATTTTAGGATAACTTGATGCCTACTTGGCCACAACCATTCCAACAGGTTGATGTATTTGAAGAGATGGATTATCAAGTTTGTAACAGTCACGTCTCTGATTTTGTTGTTCTACAGGACTCCTTTGATTCAGTGTGTGGTGATGGTGCGGCAAAATTGGATGAAAATATTATTGTTGCAGATGTTATTTTAGGGTAATGAGATATGCAAAAATTTTGGATGGAATTATTGATAATGCAGAGGTTGTTAATTATGATGAGGAGACATGTAAAATTCTTAATGAATTTGCTGATGCTTCAATTATTGAGGATGTTGATGACAAGATTAGTATGTTATAAGCTAATCTCGTTTCTTATCCAATTGTATACTTTTAATTAGTCTTACAATATAAGCCCCCTCCCCAGATACGGTGCAATGGCAAGGCACTCATCAGGATACCCAAATATTGACGGTTTGAATCCTAGCTACGGTACACTGTAAGATATTTTCCTCTAGTGGGATGCATCTAGGATATTGACTGTTGGGCGAGAAGCGATAACTAGATTATCAATATATATATATATATATATATATATAT
Organism: Curcuma longa; assembly: GCF_044706935.1. Taxonomy (NCBI): domain Eukaryota; kingdom Viridiplantae; phylum Streptophyta; class Magnoliopsida; order Zingiberales; family Zingiberaceae; genus Curcuma; species Curcuma longa. The sequence continues at coordinate 2,648,100 of NC_133867.1, forward strand.
ATAATTAATACTTATGCATACTCAAGTAGCAATCTTATACTTGCATATATGGATCACACATATGTTTGAATCTATGTCTTTGGCCCCCAGGGCATAGCTGAGTTGGTTACGACGATGGATCGTAAATTTACAGAAGAGGGCAAGAGGGCAAGGGTTCGAATCTGAGCATAGCTGAGTTGGTTACGACGGATTGCAGATTTACAGAAGAAGGCAAGAGTTTGAATTTCGACGAAGCCAAGACAATATCCTCCTCTGTCGTGATCAACTGTAGATTCTCGATTTACCTTCTCACATATGGTCGTGGAGCCGACTGTGTGAGACCGCTGGGATGGTGGATTCCATCTTTTGCAAAAGAAGAGAATCTATGTCTTCATTCAAACCAAACCAACAGTCGAGCATTGAAATAATTTTACATATTAATTTTTTTATTTGATAAATTAATTTACGATAGACTACTCACGAAATAGCCCTTTAATGTCTCTATCAACTAATTAGTTGAGAAAATCAATTTCCAACACTAATCTGAATCAAACTCTCAAGTAGTTCAACAATATATAGTAAGCTCAATTCAGAATAATCCTACTTAATTAGCTTTATCCCTTATCTTGCTCCTACTCCTTTCTACTCAGGCCTTCGACAATTATAACTTGAAAACTGCACTCGGAGGTCGCTTTTGATCTGGACAACCCTCGCAGCTTGGTTCTCGCTAATTTCTTCAGACTAGGCCTGGCCTCACATAGAATTAATCAGAGACGATTTTTCTCTATGCAGAATCCTAGACGATGTCAAAAGAGTGTCGTAGAGAACTCTTCCCTTGACGATCATGTAGAGGCCTTTTCCAGAAGCATATGCTAAATTCTGATACAAATTACATTTCACAATCCAAGCACAATAGTATACGAGTTCTAGGAACGCATACAGGTTCAAAGTATGGGATGAAGGGTGCAAGCCTCACCCATATCAACGGGGCCTTATATTAAAAATAATGGATCACAAGCCAATGGCTTGAGTTTTTTTTTTAAATCATAATTAAAATTAAATCTCATGAACTGAGTTCAGATATCCATCCACATCTACGGCGTTGACTCTCGAGAAACATCAAAAAAAAAAATTAAAAAATATTATATGTGCAATTTGAGAAGACTTATTTGATGGCAAAGAGTCAACGAGTACGGTTAAATTTAATTTGCAAAGCCCTATCCAGCTTGTTCTTCTCCACAAGTTAGATCTTTTCGACATGGAAGAGTTGCGTCAGAATGGCATACTTGCCAGCCAGCTTTTGACTTCACCAAAATCATGGTTAGATAAACCACATGATCTCTTAAATCTGCTCAAAATCTAGGTTCGTCTGCAGGCAGCTCATAATGCCTGAATGAATTTTTCCTTGATCAAGACAAACAAACTTAATTATATATTAAATTAAGGTAAAAGTTTGAAAAAAAAACTTATATTACAAGCCGAGAAATCAACTACTGCGCAGCATTAATGAAGGGATGGCACGGACGTATTCCCACCTCTCAGACGTTCCTTACAATGCACGTAAGATAATACGTATGTTAAATGTTAGGTTAGAAGACGTCTTCTATATATCAACCTCTCTTCTCCTCTTTCTTAATTTTCTCCGCTTGTTTCTTTCATCCCTTACCTCTAGCCTTTCTCCTCGATCGGTGACTACTGTTCTTCAGTTAATTTGTAAGGTGCAACCACGGCATGGGGGAGAGCATAAATTTGCCTCCTGGGTTTCGATTCCACCCCAAAGATGAGGAGATCATCACACACTACCTCATCCCAAAGATCATCAACCCTAGTTTCAGTGCCACAGCCATTGGAGATGTTGACTTCAACAAGTGCGAACCGTGGCACCTTCCAGGTACATGTACATCAGTGATCATGTCTTAAATCATTTTAATTGGTTGTGGTGTTAATTTTATGATAAATATGTGTAATCGTCATCGATAAAAGGCAAAGCAAAGATGCAAGGGGAGAAGGAGATGTACTTCTTCTTCCAAAAGGACAGGAAGTACCCGACAGGGACGAGGGCCAACAGGGCCACGGAGTCCGGCTACTGGAAAGCCACGGGAAAAGACAAGGAAATTTACAAGGCCAAAACTACTGCCCTCGTCGGCATGAGGAAGACCCTTGTCTTCTACAAGGGAAGAGCTCCCCGGGGCCAGAAGACCAACTGGGTGATGCATGAGTTCCGGCAGGAGGGCAAGCATCATTCACTTCCCAACCTTCCAAGATCTGCAAAGGTATATATATTCATCCTTCCAAATTCTAACTCTTTGTTTTTTTTCTAAGTTGTATTTAGTTACATGTTTCAGGATGAATGGGTAGTGTGTAGGGTTGTACACAAAACCATAGGGCTGAAGAGATCTAGTCCACCAACTGAAGATGGCCATCTCATGGACAGTATCAGCACCTTGTCTCCTCTGATGGAACCAAACCTAACTTACCATCAGATATTGGACACCAAAGGTGCTGATATGATTCCTCCTCCTACCAATCAACGCCAGAACTTCAGAACAAATCCACAGACTACAAATTACGACGACGGTTATCACACAGCAGTGGCAATGGCGAATTTAGGAGCCTGCCTCTTCAAAGATGAGGCACTACTAAGGTCATCTGCAAACACAATGGATCACAACATTGATATCTCTTCTGTTGTGTCGATGAAGCTCTATGACCATGATTTTGATGAGCCATGGACAACAAGTTCTCATGGATTTTGATTAGTATAATCACTTACTCGTTATATTGTAGGTGCATGTATGCAGGAAGAAGTTGAGAATGGTTATTTATTTATGTAATTACTTGGCAGCATTATCAATTGTTTGATTAGGATATGTGTCATTGATATAACATATACAAATTAAATATATATATAGGCCTCTCGTGCCTTATTTGGTAGAGAGAAGGGCCTTTGAATGAGTTATATATGCTAGACTTTGATCTCCTTGTGTAGAACTAGCTATTAGGCTAGTTGTTGGTTGTCTATATTCACATTAAACTCTTTTGTAGAGAATGGGGAATAAAGGGTGTAACCATTAATATGTTTTGGAAGTTTTTCTTTTCGTTTGTTGAATTAGCTTTCAATATCAATATGTGAAAGCTTATTGTAGTCAAAATATATGGTCAGTGAAAATATTTTCCTCTCTCTATTTTAAATATAAAAAATATTTATCTTTCTAAAAGCTAATCATAAAATACAATTCTAAAGATTTTGTTGGGCAAAGTTGGACAAGCTTTCAAAAAATAAGCATCTTATACTTATTGATATATGTAAATGTAAAAAATTATTATTATTATATACACAATTAAATATCAGTACATATACTCCACAAACTATACTAACATTAACATGCAAAAGATATAGCAGACAAAAAGCTGGATGTGGAAAGATTGACTGTTAGGCAAAAAATTGCTTTGAAGTTCGGTTCATAAGATCATGGAAGGACAAGTACAAGGTTGAAGTCATGTGATTCAATTTAGATGAGCTTAACCTTTCCTTTAGAAGTTGTTATCCTTTAATATATGCTTTGATGCTACATTCTCAAAATTCTAAATGGTAATAGAAAGTTTGATCTACCTTGCCAATGAAATAATTGAAGTAGCACAACAAAAAAGATAAGACAGTTGGATTAGGGTTTGGGGATTTTTCTTTTATCCCCTTTTCCCAAGCTTTAATTAGATAATAGAATATGGTTACACATTTCTACAACAAGGTGAAATCCGCCATCCCAACGGTCCCACACAATTAGCCCCACGACCATCATCTGTGAGGAAGTAAATCGAGAAGTTGTAGTTGGCCACGACGAAGGAAGGCATTGTCTCGGTTTCGTCAAGATTCAAACCCTTGTCCATTTCTATAACTCTACTCCGTCCTAACCAACTCAGGCAATATGATTACAGATTATATCTTAGTCCTTGAGCTTCTTCATGGCAATCAAAGATGGATAAGTGACACCTCATCCAATGAAAATGAAAGGCATGGCCGCATTAGTGAAAGGGAGCTACACCCTTCAATTCGAATCAGACAAAACAATAAGTGGGGTGCAAATTAAATTTAGCTTTAAAAAAATTATATAATGCAATTAAATTGTTGTTTAAATCATTGAGTACAATTAGAAATAAATATCTTGATTTGAAAGAATTTGCAATCATTTTGGAAGCTAAGTTATTTTTTTTAAATTATTTTTCTTTAACAAATAGAGATTAATTTAAAACATAGGATTATATTAATGGAACAGGTAGAAACCCTTAAGGTAGTTTCTATTTGATCAAACGTTTTAAAATTGTTAATAAAAATTCAAAGGGCGATTGTAAAAGAGAAAGTTTAGGTATAGATGACCTAATCAAAATTTGAAATTTCGATCTCATAAGGGACAAGACTGTTGAAAAAAATTGAGAAAGAGTTTAATACGTAGCAATATCTAGCAAACAGTTGACTAGAATAATACTATAATTGACTAGTACTAATTAAGCAACAGTGGAGTCGACTGATTAACTATAGCATCTAATTACAAGTGGTATTGAAACAAAGGTCACCCAAAAGGACTAACTAGTATCAACTAAGCAAAGTCCCCGGGGCCATGGTGTCGCCGTAGGACATCCAAGTTGTCACCCAGGCACCCCCGGTTCGATCCCCAGCTACGACGTATTTGTAGAAATTTTCCTCCAAATGGGAATCGCTATCAAAGGATGCTCAGCATCTGGGTTGGCCGCTGCGTGCGCTTCCCGATTTATCCTGGTGGCCGGTGGGAAACTTCCGTGGGACCGGACTGGTCACTCCCAGGGATTGAGTCAATACGACTAACTGGGATTATCATTTTTAGTATCAACTAAGCAATTAAACATGTGGGAGGCGAAGGAATCTAAATCACCATGGTTGAAACGAGCATACACCGTAAAATTCAAGAGAGAATTCTTGATATGAAAATGAAAAATGAAGGTATTTTTTCAAAATGGATTATGAAATTATGATTATTATAAAATATAATTTTAAGATGTCCAAGATTATGGACGGAATTGGAGGAACATCGATAGACAAAGAAGCAAAATGATGAGTTTACGACAAATGATAAGGCAGAGTCTCATATTTTAAGTGTTCTTCCTATGCAAGAAAGTAACATGATGAGAGCCCATCAATCTATGAAAGAGCATTGTTAAAAATTGATAGAACTTTATAAAACCGCCTCAAGGAGTTAACCATAGGTTTGGATAGTCTTGGTGGGACAACGGAGTGCTGTAAATGTATTTCTCAAAATGACTTAGTAGATCTCGACTTACTTTGTAATAATTTTTTTCAACTATGGAATTACACGAATTTAGAATTGTAAGTTTAGAAGTAATTTACAAGAGGCACAATTTGTTAGACAATCTTGTTACCGAAGATAGAAGGGAATTTGCTTAATTGAAATTACAAATTCAACATCAACTTATTTATTGAGCAGTCTGAGTTGATAATCTCAAGCTATCGGCCTTGAAGGTTAGGCTGAGCTACTGGGTTGTCCATGCACTGAGTGGAGACTTCTCTAGTTGCAATCAATTTCTCCTGAGTACCACAAGGTATGCTACTCCTTTGTTTCCCAAGTCCGAGTGGTAAGCTGAGTGCAGTAGAGCAAGTGCCAAGTCGGTAGAGTACTCCAAGTGCTGAGTCGTCGAGTACTCCAAGTGTCGAATTGGCTGAGTCAAAGCGTTGCTTGACTATCGAGTGGATCATCGAATGCTGAGTCTGGAAAGAAGTCGCCTGACTATCGAATATCACCTGAGTGCCAAGTACTCGAGCGTGAAGTTCAGGTGCTGGGGGAAGTAATCATGAGTGGATTTTCGAGTACTCAGGAATAGAGAAGTCGAGTCGAGGATGAAATTCCAAATGCTTAGGAAGTATTCCCACGCTCGAATGGGTAGCTGCCTAAGCATTGAATCGGATAACCAAAAGCCGAGGCTTGCATTCGACGTAGTTCCTTTAAAATTAAACAGATTCACTCCACCTATTACAACGCTTTGAGGTTGTCATGGGTCATCTATTTCCCAATACAACGGCAACTTGTAATCACCACCAATCACTGATGGTCGCGATGAATTGAGAAGTACCTGATTTCTATTACGGATATTCTGTTGAGCAGGAGATGCATGACAGAGAGGATGAGAGCGAGGGAAAACACAAGTGGATGGAGATTCTCTTCTTTTTCTAAGCTTTTGCTTATTCTTCTCTGCTCAAGATCTGATCTTCTTTTATAGGAGTGCCTCCCCTTTGGTTGCGTAAATGACTGAGTAAATGTCATTTACTACTGTTAGGACCTTACAAGCTAGAGGGGGATGAATAATTTTGATCGTTTTTCATCTGGATCTTGCGCTCATCATTTGAATGCGTAGCGGAATTCTTGAATTAAACTTGATGCTGCATGCACAAGTCTGAGATTTACTTGGTATCCATCTCATTGAGGTGACTAATCCAAGGTCGTACTCTAGTGATCTTCCTCCACTACAAATTTCTCATTTTCGAATACCTTCTGGAGGTGCAGAAACTCTTACAACCTTATTCTTGCAACAAACAACAAGATTATGAAATACAAATGCAAAATAGAATGAAAGTAAACTACTTTACATGATTCTTACTTTGAGAGCTTTTTTGTTGTTTGGAAATGCCTCTTATTGATCAGCAATGCACTAACACTTCACCTTTGAATCTTTAAAAATTGGAGCCTTCAAATCTTCACGAAACGCCTTTCTAGGGTTACATTCAGGCTAATTTTTGCCTATCAATCGATTGATCTTACTCACTAATCGATTGTCACATTGGATTCGACTGTTTAAACCTACAGAATGATTATTTTACTTGACCAATCAATTGCTCCAATCGATTGGAAGCTCCCGAATTGGTCAATTGATTCTAAAGTCTTCTGTTCATTAGCCATAATCGATTGCACCAGATTGCTTGACACCAATCGATTATACCAATCGATTGGTCACCAACAAATCCAAAATTCTGAGTTTAAGGTTTACCAATTGATTGTTGCTTGTGTCAATCGATTGCTAATGCTAATTTTAGACTTTCAAGATTGAATTCGCATTTTGCCTAGTATCTGGTTGACCTCGACCTACTAGGACTTCCTCTGCCCAATATCCAATCACCATGACCTGCAGGGACTTTCGTTGCCCAATATCTGATTTTAGACTTTCAAGATTGAATTTGCATTTTCGTTTAATTATTTAGTCTTACTCTTGTACTTTCTTTTTTTTTATATTGATTGTAATACAGATTTCTCCATCTCTGAAAAAGTTCCAGAAAAGAGATCATTAGTGGACGAGCGCCTTCTGTACATAGGCTTTGGATATACTAACCTTGGGAAGTTAGGAACTAAATAAAATCCACGAGTCATTGTGTTATTATCAAATATCCACTGCTAGTTTTTTTATAGAATGAACGAGCACTATTCACCCTCCTCTAGCATATGTACCGATCCTACAATTTGTATCAAAACAGGCCTACTCTCAACATGACTAACCGCTACGGGAGCAAGAAGGCAAAGATGGAGGGAGAGAGAGATAATTATTTTAAAGTTCATTTGAAATTACATATAATTTGTTTTAAGTGTAGGGAGAGAAGGTACTATAAAAATCAGTGTCATATTTGTAAGACTCGGGCAACACTACCGCAGTAAAGAAGCAACCGATGCTAAAAGCCGACGATATAAAAAACACATTATGTGTTTAACTAAGAATGAGCCAGAATTGGAATTAGAGGTTGCGCTTCTCACAAGTACATTAATTTATGAAAATACCCCTAGGGTTTCGCATGATAGATCTATTTCTGTATTAAATTTAGATCATTTTAAAAATTCTAAATTAAAAATTAATTTAATTAGTAAAAATATTAATTTGACTAATCCTAATTCAAATAATTTAGAAATTTTAAAATTAATAAATTTGATAAATTCAAATTTAAAATTAACAAATTTAACAAATTCACAATCAAAATTAATAAATTTGACTAATTTAAATAATTTTAAAAAAAACTCAAAAATAGCTAATTTGATAAATTCCAACATTAATTATTCAATCTTATTAATTTAAAGAATTCAAAAGTAATTAATTTGACCATTTTAAACTTAAATAAATTAGAAAATTTTAAATTAAATTTAATTAATAATAATAATTTTAAAATTTAAATTTAAATCTTATTAACAATAAAAATTCATCTAACTTGAATAAATCAATTAATAAATCTGTGTTAAATAATAAATTAACTATTTCAAAATTAAAAATTTAAATATAATAAATTCTAATAAACTCAATTTAGACATAATTTAAATAAATAAATAATTAGATTAATTTTTTAACCTATTCAACAAAGATAATGATAAATTAAAAATTTTAAATTTAACTAATTTAATTTATTTAAAAATAATTAATAATTTAACCAACTAAGATAAAATTAATAATCATCAAGATAAATCTAACAATTCAAATTTAATTAACAATTTAAAATTAAATAATTAAGATAATCTTAATAATGAGATAAATTCAAAACCTAACAATATATATAAATACTAAAATTAATAATCAAACTAGTAAAAATACAAAATTAAATCTTAAAAACTCTTATAATAAATTTTTAAATTTAAAAATATTAATTAAAATTTAAACATTAAAAATGTAAATTTATAAAATTAATTACCATCATGTACCTTTTAATTATGAAATAATAAATAATTTAAAATATTCAAAATTAAATTCAAAAAAATAAAATTTTATATTTTAATAAGTCAAATTTAACTTTTAAGAACTCAAATTCAAATAATAAAATTAATTATCATCAAGTTCCATTTAATTATGAAATATAACTTAATTCAAATCATAAATTAATAATTCAATAAAAATAATTAATAATTCAAACAAAAATAAATTAATAATTCAAACAAACACAATTAAACTAATTATATTGAAATATTTATAATTTTGAAACTAATTAAAATATTACCTAATGAAGCAAAAAAATTGATAAAATTTTAAATGTGTCAAAGTGAGTTGACACATTTACAAATCCACACAAAATATATCAAATCAAGAATTTGATACATTATTAGAAATTAAAAATTATTTGACTTGATCGACTCATGCATATCTACCATGTACATGCATATGCTTTATTATTTATGCACATAAATATCATGTGATTCATGTTTAAATTCCTGCTTAACTTAGAACGGTTAGTTAAGGACACATGATTACTTGACACTTGTCCAACATAGTAACAGAGTGAGACGAGATGATAGTATGTTAGAGAAGCTTGATCTAAGTAGTCAAATAAGATAAGGAGTACCTTACTTGGTCTGCTTAGTTAAGTAGAACTAATTGAGTTACATCGCCACATCCTAAACTAGTTAGACCTGAGTTTCTCAAAAAGTTGGTTAAGGACATAATTTCTGAAAAAGACTTTATCTAAGGAAGTGGTCATTGTTCTGATAACCAAGAAGGTCCTTACCTCGCCACAATCTGGAAGATAATTTTTGAAATGTGCACTTAACTAACTAATAGTTAAAATTGAATCTAACACAAGGTTAATCATTCATTAGATCAACTTACATAAATACATTTAAAATTAATAAAATGTCTTATAAAACTCATAAGATAATCCTTGTTTGTCATGTACTGAGGCACTTAGAATGGGTGAGATGATAAAGACTATTATTAAATTACTAAATTTTGAAAATATTTTTAAAATCTATCAAAACTATTTTTCTAAAATTATTTTTGAAAACTTAATATTTACTTGAAATTCATGATTACTGTGTGTACTTATATTATAAAGTTTTTAAAATTTTATATATTTAAAAAATTAGTTGACCAACATTTAGATACAAAACCTTTAGGTCAACGCTATATCTAGAACCCTAAGACACAAAGGCAAGAATTCTTTATGGTTAACAAGGATGTCCTAAAGGAATGTCTAGTTAAGGGGAGGTACTTCTTGAAAGATTCTATTTTAAAAGACTTTTGAAAATTTTACTTAAAATCTTTTTAAAAACTCATGATTTAAAAATTATTCTTTTGATTTTGAACAACCCCTAAGACACATAGGAAAATTATCTTATGGTTAATAAGAATCCCTAAGGAAGTATCAGATTAAGGGGGAAGTCCAAATTAAAAGTTCAATTAAAATTCATATTTTGAAAAACCTTTCAAAAAATTATAAGTTAATTATTATTTTGAGTTAGATTAACCTCTTAGACACATAAGGAGTTTGCCTTGTGGATAACAAAGAGCTCTAAGGAAGTGTCAGATTAAAGGGTAGGTTCACATCAAAAGAGTGACCTATTTCAAAAATTACATTTTATAAGTCTTTACAAACTTTTGTAAAATATTTAGAAAATTCATTTCAAAATCTTATTCAAAATAATAATAATTTTTTAATTTGGATCAAATCCTAAGACACATAGGGAGGTTCCTTTGTGGTTAACAAAGAGCTCTAAAGACATGTCAGATTAAGGGAGAGATCCTGATTGACAGGAAAATAAATAGTTTTTCAAAACACATCTACTTTATATCTGAAAAACACTTTCAAAATTCTATTGAAAATCTTTGTAAAACTCTTTTTAAAAATATTTTCAAAAAACTTATTTTGAAAATCTTTGTAAAACTCTTTTGAAAAATATTTTTAAAACTTGTTTTGAAAACCCTTAAAAAACTATTTTGAAAAAGTTTGGTTAAAAAAATATTTTACAAAATTTTTAAAATCTACTATGATCTTTCAAAAAATATCTAGACTAAGTTGAGATTATAGAAAATACCTTAATTATTAGTACAATAACTTTTTTGATGTATAAAAAGGGAGAGAAGACAACTTAAGTTAAAAATATAGAATTCTCTTAGATTGATAAAAAGCCTGACCTAATTTAACTTAAAATTATCAAATATCAAAAAGGAGAGATTGTTGGTGTAGGGAGCACCAGTATGCCTCTAGGATTTCAATGTTTGATAATATGCCTAAGTCTGGTCAGTTTGACCAAGGATTGATCCAAATAAGATCTAATATTTGATATGAGTGAAGTATATTCAGGTCAAAGTTGACTAGATGACTAACAAGAAGCCCTAGTAAGTTGAACAGGACAAGAAGTCCTAGTCAGTTGGACCGGACAAGGAGAAGTCCTAGTTGGAGGCTAGGCAAGAGAAGTCCTAGTTGGAGGCTAGGTCGGAAAAGTCCTAGTTGAAGACTAGGCAGGAAGTCCTGGTGAGTGAAGCTGGGCAATGAAGTCCTAACTGGAGGTTAGGCAAGGAAAAATCCAAGTAGGTCAAGGATGAACGTATATTTGACAAGTAGGAAGTCTACTAAGTGACTAGTCATAATTGGAGATTAGGCAAGGGAAAGTCCAAGCAAGTCAAAGGATGATCAGATGTCTGGCAGGTGACAAGTCTATCGAGTAACTAGTCCTAACTGGAAGTTAGGCATGGGTAAGCCTAGTAGGGTAGACCTACAGGGTAAGGCTTAGGTAAGCCTAATAGGTTAGATAGACTACAAGTAGGCTTAGGTTGCTTATTTGTGTGTATGCTAATCTTGCAGGAACCAGGAGTTGAAAGCAAGACTGAGGAAGCATAAATGAAGCAAACAAAAGCAGCTTAACCAAGTCCAAAGTCAACCAGGTCAAACTTGATTGAAGTCGCTCGAGTGCTCAAATTATGCTCTGGGAGCTCGGATGGTTCAGGCACTTTGGGTTGGCCTAGGCACCCAGATCAAGATGACTTGGCCTCAATAAAGATCAACGAAATTAGATCGGATCAGTTTAGGGCCCCAGGGAAGGGATCCTGGTGCCTAAAAGCGTCTTTATAGGGTCCTCAACGTGTAGCATAAGGAAACCCTTTATTTCTACTACTCAATCATCCTGCGGTGTTGCCAAATGTGACTACCACCTAACTTATACAATCAGAGAAGTTCCAGAAGGAGTGCACTGCGCTTAGGACTTTCAGATCGACCTACATGAGTGTTTGTTTAATTATTTAGTCTTACTCTTGTACTTTCCTTTTTATTTTATTGACTGTAAGATGCGTTTCTCTACCTCTGAAAAAGTTTTAGAAAGGAGATCATTAGTGGATGGGCACCTCCCGTATATAGGCCTTGGATGTACTAACCCTGGAGGGTTATGAACTAAGTAAAATTCGCAAGTCATTGTGTTGTTATCTAATATCCGCTACTAGTTTTTTTTATGGAATGAACGAGCGTTATTCACCCCCTCTAGCGCATGCATCAGTCTTATAAAGTTGGCATTTTAGGGCATTTTTAAGGTATTATGATATCTTGAAAATAAAATTTTAAATGTTATCTTGGAAGATTTCTATAGTTTGACTATTAAAATTGAGTTCTTAAGTTGATTAAAATTGGAAAAATATGATTGAATTCAAAAGTATGTCAAGTTTGAGATTTTGACACACTCGAAGGAAATAAGGCTGCCTATGTCAAATCATGTATTTGTCATAGTGATTTGTTGATGAAACTTTGATAAAAAAAAATCTAGGAATGTATTTTGTGTTACAACTATTATGCTTGTGTTCCCTATCATATGCCATGACATCATACCATACATTCATATTGTCATAAAAAATGATACATGTCATGTCATATCATATCATATATGCATCATTGAAGCAATGATAGATTTCTTATTAAAGTTATATATTTGATGTATGTCATACTCATTTACATATATTATTTTAATTCTTTATACTTAAAGATAAAAAAGATATTGCTTGAAATTCTAGGTAGGATGGTTAAATTTTAGAATGTCTGAATAGAGATGTATGATCCCTTGATTTAGAGAAAACCTACTTTACATCTCATAAGAACCATAAGGTTAACTTGTATATGTATTGAAATACATTAGATATAAATGAGATGTCATCCAATGATGAGCAAGTCTCTTTTTCTGTTAAGTGAACTGCTTTGATAGTTTTCAGATTAAAAAATCAAAAGGCTAACCATCCAAGCTAAACTAGTCTAGTAATAACATTAGATAAAAGATTCACAATCAAAAACTCAGCTCTAGTTGCCTCAAGCCTCTTCGACCTCTATTCACAAATCAATTGGCAATGCTATCAAAAGCATAATAAGATCTTCATTGTGCCACTGATTCTTCTCCGTCACTTCCTCATCAAAAGTATTATGTCACTCTAGCTACACATGCTCCTAATGCCACCAACTAATGTCAAACAACCTTTCTATAATTTTATCAGACATGCTTCTATGAAGCAAATCAACTGCACTTTGCTAAAGAAACTCATAAGTCATCTTTTACACTAGATCTTTCTAACCCCCTAATTTACTCACTACCAAAATACCATCTGGTCAACATCTTTATTCATCAGCCAGCTAGCCTCCCTCGGCCATTAGGCGGTCGACCAGTGGCCTTAGCAGCCGGTTAGGCCAACCGACCAACCTCGACCCCAACCTCACCGTCGGCCCATGCCCCGTTACCTCACCGTCGGCCCACACCCCCGTTACCTCACCGCCAGCCCATGCCCCCGTTACCTCACTACCAACCCATGCACGCCCAACCCAGCCTCAACCCTAACCTCACCCTCGTTACCTCACCGCTGGCCCGTGCCCAACCCAACCAATCGGTCCGCCTCAGCTAGCGCCAGGGTCGCCTCAAAGGTCGGCCAACCTCAATGGTCAACCAATCAGCCAAAACAGCATGTTGGTCGGCCTAAGCGGCGGTCTTCCAACCAAATCAAGCATTGACAATGAGAGGGGAGAAGAGGGGGAAAGAGAGAGGGGAGAAGAGCTTACCGAGTCGCGCCATCGCCGTTGCAGTTGTTGGAACTGGGATCAGGATTGTCGGATCCGGGAAAGAGGAGAGGAGATCAAAAAATTAGGGATCGGGGGAAAGAAAAGATCGTGGTCGGCTGTCCTAAAATTAGGATTTTTGGTGACGAATTCATATTCATTGTCATTTTCGTCGCAATTTGACGATGAATCCGTGATTCATGGTCGAATTTGGTGATAAATTCTTGATTCATCGCCGAATTGGTGATGAATCCCTAATTCATCTCAAAATTCGACGATGAATCATGTATTTGTCGCCAAATTACGATAACTTTTGTGACAAATAAAAATTTAGTAATGATTTTTACGATGAAAATCATTACATTATTAATTTCGCAACTAAATTATTTTTGTCATAAAATTCATCATCAAATTATGATGAAATAAGAATTTGTCACTAATTTTATTATTAATTTATGACGAAAATATTTCGGTGCTAAAATTCATTACTAATAACTTATATTTTTGTAATAACTGTATTCAAAGAACAACACTACTCATGATGTTGAATTTCAAAAAATAATTATAGTATTATATTTCAAAAGTCAATACCACTTTGATGTTATTTTTAAAAATTAACATCAAATTTTAGAATTTATACTATCCTAAAATGATATTGATTTTTAAAATACAGTATCATTGTGGTATTGATTTTTTAAAATTAATATAGTATCACAGTAATATTATTTTTAAAAAATTTAACAATATAGTAATTAACGGGAGTAATAAAATAGGAAATAAATACGTCTTTAAAAAATTTAAAAGTTAGATGCACCTAATGACATAATTTTAAAGGTGTCTTTTGGCTAATTATTGTATTTAATTTTGATTGATCGGTAGGCTGCCAAAATGATTGTCTAGATATTATTATTATTATTATTATTATTTTACTTTTTTAGAAGTCTCTATTGATCCACTAGGATTATTCAATTATCTAAAAATAGAACGCTGGATTTACTAAATCTATCCACTAGGATTGGTTTTAAAGAAATGCGTAATGGTGAGACTTGTCGGAGCAAATCGGGAAAAACTAGGCATGCCGAAAAGATTAATTATATTAGACGCTAAATATGTATCTTATCCTCTTCATCACAAAGTTGACAACTGAAGCACATCATCAATTATCTGCTTCACTCATATATATTCTTCTCCTCCTAATCCCCAATCTTTGCTTAATTTAATCCATTCTTAAGTTCCTAATGACGCATGAGTACTTACTCCCCTATGTTGAAATAGTTTGTCTCCCCTAGCTTAAAGTAGGAGTTTGGTTCATGCTTAATTAGTTAGTTGATGAGGTTTGGTGATTGGAGGTCTCTAAACCCACCTACTACTCACTTTTTCTCCATTTGTAATGCGTCATTGTTGCATGGAGTATTATTTAACTACAAGCTTGTCTACGTGTTTGATGAAGCAAGAATCACGTAGCATTAGTGGTAAGCTTTGGCAATTAATCACATGCTTGAGTCAAATAAACATATACTTCTTTAACAATTAAATGATTGGATATATATATTTGTTAAAATTGATAGGTTATGGTTGATTCACAAGAAGCCAAACTAGTTACAATTAACTTTAATTGAAGCCTAACTATGTGATCCATCTTCTAGGTCAGTTTAGTCCAATGCCTTGATGAGTTTAGGATGTTGAGTTGAATAGATGGATGATGCCATGATGGACTGCCTCATGATCCAAAAACTTTTGCCTAATTAACTAGTTTCTCAACCATTATGGCCCAAAATGAGATTTTAATTCATCTAATTAATGGAATGTTTGTTTTGCATGTATTTTTGACCTATCCTATTCTTTCAATCATCATGTGCTTAGTTAATCTTACAATATGTGATTAATTATAAAAAAGATTAGGTTTATTTATATCAAAGAATTATAAAAGTAATGCTTAATTATTGGGTATCAAAATTTCCTCTTATATCAAGCTCTTTTCAATGATAGAAAGGTCAAGAACAAAATAGGTATACAATCCTTTCACTCTTCAAAAGGCAAGAGAATTTACATTGAGCTTTCTCAACTCTTCCAAAGAAGAGCTTGGTGATAAAGGTTTCTAGTATTTGCTTGTTTAAAATAACAAGAAGCCTAACTTGACATATGCTTCCAAAGAATGAAGAATGCAATTGGTAGATCAAATGCCACTCACTATAGAGCAGGGGTAGAGGGAGAGGGGTGAACAAATGGTGATTATCTCCTCGTATTGAAAATTCAATTCACCTTATAGTGATATGTGTTTGTAGATGTTAAGGTTATCATATATGCAATGGAAAAACACAATGCATTGCTAATAAGAAATATAATAGTTTGAAATACTAAATTTATATTTCATGGCTCTACCATTGTGGCAAACAATATCAAAATAAAAATCACTAAAACCACTTATCATGACCTAGAGTATTCTTCCACATACTAGGAGATATATACTTCCTTCAATGACAATCGGCTACAAAATATTTGTAATCATGATGACAAGAAATTGTTGGCATTACAATCAAAGTTCCACATTGTAAATTTGGAGTTTCATTTTATTTTAGTATGACTAAAATAAAATAGGCATAAGTTTAAGTCTAAAATTGAATTAATAGGTTAATCTAGTTGGATCTTAAACATATTAGATTAATGAGTTAATCTAATATGAGTTTGAGTTTTTCAAATAAGCCCAAACCAAATAAAGACTACGGTTTTATATCTACATTCATATTTTCATTTGCATATTGGATATGCATGAACATAAAATAAAAGGAAAATATCTTATTAATGAGACAACAATTTTCGAGCACGATATTATCTAATAAGAACGTGCCAACTCTAAAAGTTAGGGTTCAATTTTCTTTTTATATAGTAGCTAGCACTACGACATGGGTTACAGAAGATTCCAATTGTGCTCATGAGATGGGCGGTCGCTATGCTCGTGTGGATACCTTAGATACGCAAAACATTTGCGTATCTAAAGGAAAATTTCTATACAAACGACTAATTAGCATTCGCATAGATCTCTAGTGGGTTTTCCCCCCTATATCTTTATGTTTAATTTCGTAATAGAACCCAACAATGGTATCAGAGCAAGGTTGCGAATTCAATTGAATCTTTTTAGGGTTTGATGGGAGTGTGGTGGAGTCATGACTTGATGGTTGAGAGAATGGTGAAGCAGTTAAATCTCCAGGGTGTCAAGAGGGTGTCGCCGCTCTGCGTGCCCTTGCTCGACCCCAAAAGGTGGCTCCGTACCGCCAGGTTTTACCGGAAAAAGAGGGCGGTCTCGCGCTCGGTTTTATGCGGCGCGATGCTTTTTAGCCTCGGCCTTGTTTCGCTGTTCACCGGTCAGATTGCCGCCGACCTCGAGTGGTCGCGGATCGTGCACGGTGGCAGACCAAAAGGGTAAAGTAATAAAATGATTTTAAAAAAGTTTCCTTCGGTTTTGGCTATGGGTTCCTAATGCTTCAGCTATTTGTTTTTCCTAGTCTTCTTTTACTCTATGGTGTTTTTGCTTTCCATTTGTCATGTAGTATGAATAGTTACTCGTTTAACCTTTCCTTGCAGAACGTAGAATTATTAGTCTTCATACTTTACCGCTTTAAAACACAATTTCGTCTATTACAGAAAGGAAATGGAATGGTGTAATTTTCTCAAAGTAGTTAATTATTCATCCAACAAGACGAATAACACCAGAATAATGATTTAAAAAATCACTACGTTTGGTTGAAATGGGATTTCTGCTGGTACCATGAGACTTTTTCCATTTGCAGGTCAGATACAGGGAGCCAAGAAATATATGGAAATCAGAAATCAGAAATCTCTATTACGGTTGTAGCAATAGAAGCCCCCATCTTAGAGGTAATTTCTTCACGCCGTTACTATCAGTTATGTCAAATTTTCCTCTTCGTACTTTGAGATTTTCTCTCATTTCCTTAGCTCAGTTTACTTTTGAAATAGTTAACTTTACAAGATGTATTTTGTATAAGTCCTGTATTCCTTTTGTTAGTGATTTTAGCTGATTTGAAGCTTAAGCTTATGAGTAACTTATCAATGAATTACAAATATCCCAAACACATTCCTCAAACTATTGCAGAAACTCTCATATTCTTATAAGTTTAAAATACATGTGTATCGCCAAGTTTACCACCCAGGATGTCTTGCCACAAAGCAGAGAGAGCTAATCGAACATCAAAGGTGAGGGTATGTCTTGGACAGTGTTCAAGTGCATGATCGTGGAATCTCGAAGTGGTAACCACCATCTTGTTGCTTCTAGTAAACTGCTCAAAGGAGATCACCGGTAGCAAATTTGGTTGCACCCTAGAGGGTGACAAAAATTTAATTTTAGGCGATATGAGCATGGTAGGTATGGCTAGAGACAAGTCATTTGTCAACTTAGTGTCTATGGTAACTGATGCATGTGGGCACTCTTCTTGTTGACGCATCTAGATAGCTTGTACAAGTGGTGATGTCTCACTCTGAAGGCAATGCTAGAAGGGTCCACTTTGTGACATTGGCCAAAAGCGAAATGGAGACTAGGTTGTTATTTCTAGATTGAGATTAAGGAGAATAAGAATGCAAAGAAGAGATGGATGGTGGTGGCTTTCAAAGGAAGCATTAACAAGAGCTGGGAAGAGACAAAGCTCAGAACGGATGCATCCTTGGGAGTTGTTGGATGAGGGGGAGGCTATTGACCTCCTCCTAAGAGGCATACTACTTTGGAAACCGTATAAGTAGCTCTAATACCATATATAATTTAAGGAAAATATTATGTTACATGAAGTTTTAACCTTGTTGCTTGTTGCTCCTACTTTGAACAGGACTAGTTTCACATCAAATGTGGTTTAGGGTCACCTCATGGTCAAGACAAAAAATAAGTTTGCTAGCTCTAATGGATTGTGATCTTGTTAAAATTGTTTATGGTCAAGACAAAAAATAAGTTTGCTAGCTCTAATGGATTGTGATCTTGTTAAAATTGTTTATGATTCCTTGTTTGTTGGAGGTTTTTTGAATGGAATGGATAAATTTTGACATTTAATTGCAATGAGATTTCTTCCTAAAAAATTTCACTTCTGAAATTTACAAGGGTAAGACAATGTTTTTCTTCATAATAAAAGGATGACCATCTTAGTCTACATGCTTTTGTATATTTTATAGATAAATTGTAATCTTAAGCCTTTATTCTACCAGATCTTTTGTATGGGGTATTTCAGTAAATCTATGCATTTGGCTGTGGTTATGCATCTATTTAACATTGTATTCCTTATTCAGACTTTGAATGGCAACTGTATCTTTATTTATTCTCTCTGTGTAATTTAGCTGCAATACAAGAGAGCAAATCCAATGGCTACCTACTAATTGCAACCAGTGGAGGACTAAATCAACAGAGAACAGGGGTGACCCTCTTTTTCTTTACTTGCCTTCTTTAATTTGTTGTCACCATGATGTGGTTTGTCTTGGTTTGTCAGGCATTATTTAGAAGTAAAATTTGAATATGTTAGGCTTGCATGTGACTTGCCATCTTACTTTCTATTTGAAAAGAAAAAGTGATGAACATCTTCATAATTTATACTTCATGCTTGTTCCATCACCAATGCTGCAATCTCCCAAAAAAAACTTGATCCTATTGGTTCAACAGAGTGAAATATTTTATTATCCCTCACTGCTATGTTTTTATACTTAGAAGACGTTGATAATAAATTGAACTTCAGAGAATGATTGCATTTGAATGTACATTTACATTCTTCTATGGAAAGAACTGTTAACATTTGTTTTCATGTCACTTGCCAAATGAATAGATAACAGATGCTGTTGTTGTAGCCTGGATTTTGAATGCCACATTGGTTGTTCCTGAACTTGATCATCATTCTTTTTGGAAAGATGAGAGGTGGGTTGGCAATATGGCTGAAATATGACTTGTATTTCTAAATGCATACATCATTGCCTTTAATGAGATCATTTTCTTTATTTGCAGTGATTTTGTTGATATTTTTGATGTTGACTGGTTCATTTCCTCCCTTTCAAAAGATGTCACTATTATTAAAAGAATACCAGACAAAGTGATGAGGTCAATGGAAAAACCTCCATACACAATGCGCCCTCCGAGAAAATCTTCTTCTGAATATTATCTTGATCAGGTGTTGCCGATACTCTTGCGGAGACGTGTAAGTATAGCATTTTTATTTTGGTCTACCTGCTAAAATTCTTCATATCCACTATGTTGTATAATCTTCTGGTTTTTTCATTCATTGACTATACGTGCCTAACATGTGGAAGCCATCCATGTTCAGTAATTGGGATTGCTACATGCTCATTATGTGACCCATGTGTGCTTAGTTTACAACAATAGCAAGCTGAGTCCTAACTATTTGGTGTCAAGTTTGCGGATCTTAACTGTCATTGAGCTCTGTACTAGATCATATCTTTCTGTAATATTTCTTCCATACATGCTTAATGCAGCATATATTTATGTATAGAAAGAGGTAATTACTCTTCTTGGATGAATACAAGTATCTTAGTGCAATTACCTGCTATATCAATCATTGCTACTGAAGCATGTATCTCCACATTGTCTACCTTGCAGCATAAGTCAGCATCTCTTGTTATCTCAGTACATGCTAGTGTGAGCTTATTACAACCAGAATATGATGTTTAAGTTCTGTTACCCGTATGACATTTTCGAAGAAGCCTTCATTGTGGTGTAGATGAATATCAAGTGCAGTTTCTGTACTTCAGAGTTTTATTAATTAGGATTGAATTCTAACACGTGCCTTTTTCAATCAGAGAGTAATGATTAGGACCTATAGTCTGTTTTATTGCTAATAAATTGTGGCACAAATTCAGAAGCTTGAGATGGCTAAACATTATATTGGAGAAATGGACAAGCTCAAATGATGCATTGTGTTACTATGTTTGGATCTTAATTTTTTTGGAGTCAATTAAGGTTTTGTTCTATAGGCATTATTACTATCTGCAAAGCTTAAAATTTACTGTCATTTAATTTATCAAATGGAGATTTTGTGTAGTGAGAATCTTTATAAATAAATTATAGAGGTTTTGAATTAAAAATTCATTTAGTGTTAAGAGTTTAGTTATTTTGGCAAATAACTCCTTTAGTAATAAGGATCTCCAGGGGGATGGAATGTGCTTGCAATTACCAATCCCATGTATCCATTGCAGTTCAAGACTGAATAGTTACTATTGCTGATTCAATTGCATCGTTGCATGTCCTTGACATGTGGATTTGTGATGATTAAGCACTATCTAACTAGAGATCAAATGATTAGAGATAGTATAGGTCCATGATTACTAGGCATTCTATCTTTAATGGGAGATCACAGTCCCCGGGGCAATGGTGCAACGGTAGGACATCCGGGTTGTAACTCAGGGACCCGCGGTTCGATCCCCAGCTACGGCGTATTTGCAGGAATTTTCCTCCAAATGGGGAACGCAATCAAAGGATGCTGGGCATCTGGATTGGCCACCGTTTGCGCTTCCCGATTTACCCCTGGACATTTGGATTGGCCACCGTTTGCGCTTCCCGATTTACCCCTGGGCATCTGGATTGGCCATCGTTTGCGCTTCCCGATTTACCCTGGCGGTCGGTGGGAAACTTCCGTGGGACCGGGCCGGCCACCCCCAGAGATGTGGCTACTGGGATTATCATTTTTTTAATGGGAGATCACAAAGTTCCAACTTTATGCTAAAGTAGCACTGTTGGTTGATCTGGGTGATCCACCCAACTTTATCCTTAGACCATCAATGATGCAATTTAAAATCGAGGATAAAATTTAGGACTTGTTTTTAAAATTTGTGGGTCTTAAATTTTTATTTTATTTTATGAATTTTTAAAAAGTTTGTTATGTTTATTAAGGTAAGTTTTAAAAAGTTTTTATTAAGGAGAATTGGTCTTTATTTTTGGTTTATAGAAGGATTTTAGATGATTTTGTGTAATTTATCTGATTTTATAATTGTTTCCTCTATGAATTTGTGGGAGAACATTTCTGATGGTACATCAATGCATCTATGCATAGGAGTTGACATAGAGATTCATACCAGAGAGTTTCTACTATTGCTACGGGGCATCACTACTATTGAGATTTAGAGTTTTGCACAATATTTTTTTTTCCCTTTTCTTTAGGTTGCTATATATTTACTATTTTGTACCTATATTCATGAGAGATGTTTGTAGACTTTGTTATAGTTTAGTTATATGATTTTTTGAGGATATATTGTGAATGTTGTCTAGCGTTTTTGTGGCATCGTCAATAGCCGATGTGAGGGGTGTGCTGATGGAGTTGTGCACAGTTGAGAAATGCTCACTTGATGTGTCACATTATACTTCTTAGGGCAACATGTAACTTCATGTATCTGAATTGCATCATTTGATTAGCATGCATTGTTATATTGTATGTACTTTGCATTATATGTATTACTTATAATCATGTGCGAAATATTATATATGAAATTATTAATTTAGGATAATTGATTATATATTTTGATTGCTCAAGTTGATTAATTTGATATATTATATGTCAGATGTAAACTCATGATTTTGCCACATGAGATGATATATTTTTATTATTTTTTGAAAAATATGAAGCACTATGCACTCACATGACACATAATTGAAGCTATATCAGATTACTAGAGCCAGAAAGGAGTTTCCACTGCATTAATATGTTAGCAACAGTATCAAGATCCCATTGTTCATTCCATAAGTGCACAGCATGAGTTAATGTAGATGTGGCACGATTTTCACGTTTTATGAAATTTGTTTATCAACTCTTATTAATTTGCCTGTGGTGAATAATATTACTGGGTAGTTACACAAGGATGTTCACCATCAGCCTAGGCACATGCTTTCTGTGCAATGTCATTTCATGCATATCTATTGCACATTATGCAATCCATCTTCATATTTGTTCAGATTACTTTTTCTCATTCTATAGTAATTCGTTTTAGTACCTATGGAAAT
>NC_133867.1:2670977-2676715 GCF_044706935.1 Curcuma longa
ATGGAACATGATTATGACCTTTTATCTAATGTGATTGGATTGTGTGTAAGGTTGTTGAACATTAATATGACCTACGTGTTGTGTCTTTTATCTTCAACTCAAGTTGTAACATTTCTCTCCTCATCTAACTCCCCTTAACTCGAGGTTTCTTATAGTTGTGTAATGTATATAGTACTAGAATAGTGCTAGATTATAGGGTTGTGATCAAGGAGAAAGAGGCCAACAACATATGATAATCGAGGGAGCCCTTGGAGAAAATGTAATTTCCTTAGGTTGACCTCGATCCTCTCATTGGCTTGAGGAGTTCATATTAGATGGGCCATAACCATGTTATGTTTATTATATGTTACTTATGTCATATGCATGTTGATATATGTCATGCTTATGTGATCTATGTTAAATTGGTAATTTTACTAAAATTAAGTCGATTTAAGATGCCTATCAAAGTTTAATATTCATTACTACCTTGATCAATTATAGACAAATTTGTCAAAATAAAGTGTCTTAATTTATCTTGGTAGAATGCAATTGGATAATTGTGATATCTAGCTTATCGAATATTGGATGTGACTTAACTAGGTTATCTCAATAAGATTGAGGACTTAGAGGCATAAAATTAGGCAATGCACCATTAGAAGGGCAAAGAACAAATTATTTTGTTCACCTAATTATCCAAGAGTTGCATTGAGATGCAATTGGTAAATGTTACCTACCTAAATAGCCAAGTTTTGAGCGATTAGTCAAAGCTAACATTTAAGATAAGGTAAATATAGATCTTAACCCACTAGAATGTAATCACTATTGAGTTTGGAACTAGTAGTGTGGGTAAACTATGTTTGCCCACATCTATGACTTGCTCCTACTCGAGCCTTATATTTTGTGGAGAATCATTTAATTAAACACTACCTAATTAAAGTGACACTTATTTCTGCATTTATTATTGTAGATTACCATATTTGCAAATACGTCAAATACTCTATCACTATAATTTGTCCTTGAGAAGGATAAGCTCAATAAAGTTAACTTTTTAAATTGGTACAAAAACTTAAGGATTGTCCTTAAGCAAGATGTCCTAGAGCAACCTACTAAACCTCCTACTTCTAATGTCTCTCGTGCGGATAAGGATGCTTATAAAAAGCATTAAGATGATGCATTGGATACATCATGCCTTATGCTTGTACGATGAACTCTAAGCTTCAAAAGCAACATGAGAACATGGATACTTATGGTATGGTTGAACATTTAAATGACTATATCAAGAGTAGGAAAGACATGAGAGGGTTGAAGTATCAAAGTCCTTATTTTAATGCAAGATGACAGATGGAAGCCCTATTGGAACTCATGTTCTTAAGATGATTAGTTATATCAAGGACCTTGACAGGCTGAACTTTCCATTGGGCCAACAATTGGCCACTGACTTAGTTCTATAATTGTTGTCTAAAAGTTATAATCAATTTGTTATGAATTATAACTTGAATGAAATTGATAAATCATTACTTGAGTTGTTAAGCATGTTAAGAACTGCTGAACAAAATCTTAAGAAGATCAAGTCCAATACCATATTGATGGTGAAAAAGAGCAAAGGCAAACACAAACTAAAAGGTAAAGGTAAAACTTAAACCAAAGGAAAGCTAAAGTTTTCTACATTAAAACTTAAAGGAGGGGTGACTAAAGAAGGAATCTGCTTCCACTGTGGTTAGATAAAGAGGAACTGCAAAGTATACCTAGAGGAATTGAAAAAGAAGAAAGAAAAGCTTCCGCCTCAGGTATGTACTTCTTAAGAGATCAAATTCATATGAGATTAAATCCAACACTGAAGAGATGGATTCCATCTCAAATGCTTTAGTTGATTTTTCGCGGCATTGTTGTAACTCCAAATGATGGGCAGTTATCAAGCAGTATCAGGAAAAGAATTTGACAAAGAGCTGTAGAATTAGAAATAAAAGAAGAAATGGAAAAGTTGATAACTGAATTTGGAGTATCAGTCATCAACAATGAATTCTAAATTACTGAAAAGTTGTACATTTTCAGAATGCAGACTCAAGAAGATTACAGGGACTTGGCAGCATAAGGTGAAATCTGATTAGCTTCTCAGAATCAAGAAGGCTTCATCTCCATTGCTGTAGTTGATGAAAATTTAGTATCTGGAAGGGAGTAACCAAGACATCAGCTTATTGCAAGGTAATAGCCAAAAATTCTGCACTGATACACAATCTGGACCAAAAGAAAAAATTATACAAAACCTGAGTAGATAAATTTCTGCACCTTGCTGAGAAGTTCATACAATGCAGGAATTGAAAAAAAAAACAGAGAAAATCTTTAAATGTGAATTCGAGTGTCTAACATCTGTGATAAACCTTCATTACAATGAGGTGTACGTGATTGATAATGGAATAATGAGCTACTGGAATTGGAAATGCGAAAATAGGAATCTGAAATAATTCCTATTTGTGCCAAATGGTATTGTGAATTATGGATAGCAGCAACAAGAACTCAACTTCCTATTGTTTTAGTGCCAAATCAGAACCTTTGTTAAGCTGAAATTTCCATAACTCAAGCTGGAACGACCTTAAATCCAAGGATATTGTGAATGCAAGGCTAAGAAGAGTTGAGCTTTGCATCGAATTGGAAAAAATATTGCTAACAGTACAACAGGAGCTATTTCAGGGACCGAATTCAGCTATCTTTTGCCATCAAATTTTTGTAATCTTATTAACCTTGAATCCTAAACTTGAATTCTTGAACAGTACACTTGAAAGTCTAAACCTAGTTTCTGAGAGTCTGGAATCTGTGATAGCTTCAATGCTTTAAGCTCCTGTCAGATTTGAATCTCTGAATTCAGAAATTGGCAGGAGATGAAGAACCAAAACTTAGAACCTGCTGAAACTGTTAGAAATCAGATGTTCAGATGGCAGTTCTATTCCTGAGTTGACCTTTTAGGTCTGAATTCTAAAACTTAATACAGTAAGTTCATATCTATCATGAGAAGAGTTTAAATTGTGGATTAAATTGAAATTGTTGTGGGCCAAGTATCTGTGAAATGCAGGGAATAAGTTGATATGAGTTTGAAGGGGTTCACATGAGTTCCAATTTACTGACATATTATTGTCAGTTGAATTGGGTCTTCAACCATGAGATGGGAATGAAATCTTAAGTTGTTCAGAGGATGATTATTGTGTGGCAAAGAATTCGAAGAGTTGAATCAGCAGGAAACAGGAAAACAAATGGAAACTGTTTGGTGCCAATGATGACTATGATTTTTGAACAACAACAACCAAGGTTCAATCTTCTGATTCCTCAATGTTTAATGAGAGCTTTTGATAAGCTAAATTCTTTATGAGTTAAGCCAAGGTTGTCTTAGAGTCCAAGCTCTGGAACTTGATCTTTAAAAAAATTTAAATTCAGAAATCGGTGAATTTCTGGAACTATTTCTTTTGAGTTTTGAGATGTATGAAAACTAGACATGACTCAACCCTTGGACCAATTTGAATTCAGATTCTAGGAATTAAGTCTTTGGTTGTTCTTTCCAGATTTCTGAAATGCTGGGACTGAATTCTGTAAACTAGAATTTCAGAGAATGGTTGTATTTCTGAATTCATTTTGTCATGGCTACTGAATTACTGAAATGCAGAGTTTGAATCCAACTTAGAGGCTTCCTCAAATACATGGACTAGGAAACTGCAGCAATAAAAAACAGTGGCACATTGAAAAGTATCAAGTTGAGGAGATACTGTGCCAAGATCTTTGGGTAGCCATCCAATTGAAGAGGAGCTTGGCTACATCTTTTGCTTTATTATTGATAAATGGTGTTCTTTACCTACCAAATCCTTATGGTCTACTAGGATATATTCTTTGATGCATATCGAATTGGGTAACTCATCAGGTTTATTACTCCAAAACTCTCGCTCTTCCATTGTTTCCTTTCCTTCTAATCATTTTGTTTTCTTGCTTTAGTTTCTTTTGGCCCCATTTCAATTTTCAATAAAGCCTTTTGATCCATGAATGCTATGTTTTTATGGTGATGGAGAATTAGAAAATGAGCAAGCTTATGGCAGTAAAGTATTTTCAGTGTCATTGAGTAACTCCACTTCCATATTTGATCGTGAGAGTTAGAATGAATACCTATCTTGTGAGCTTGCATCTTTTTTAATTATTCAAATGGATTGAAATCACCATGCTTATTGATTATTGTAGGGATTGAATTTATGAATGTTTGATCTTTAGATGGTCTTAGTTAATTATCTTTTATTATCTTCGAGGTATTGCTAGAAAATAATTTAAGAGATGTGCTTTGTTTTGTTTTTGAATTTTGTTTGTTTGTCTAGGATGTGCAAGAATAAGTGTGAGGGATTCTGATAATCATCATTTTGTCATGATATTTAGGCTTCTATATTCATGCTTTTTGATCTTCTCGTGTGTTAAATTCACGTTTATATCATATTTTATGAGTTGGATTCATTCTTGGGTTTTCATGCAAATTACTCATATTTGTAGTATTTTGTCTAAATATTTGAATGTGATCTTTGTAGGTAATCTAAGGGCCATGGACTTAAGTCGAATCAAACCAATTTGAGCTCAGGCTAAGGTTAATTGAAGGAATCCAATCTGAGCAATTTACACCGTTCATTTGAGATCAAGAGAAATCTGAACCATCCATCAAGATCCGAGTTGTCCAAGTCAAAGGGAAGGTAGATCATGACCACTAATAAAGATCTAAGCTCTTGGATTCGAATCTAGATTGACCTCTAGCCATTGGATCGGATCTAGAGAGTTATCAACCTTTGATCCAAATCTGAGATGCTCAGACGGATGGGATTCAAAGGAGAATGCTACAGTAGGGAGCCCAAATCATGGCCACCTCCGTCGGAATTCAAGGCATTAGTGTTCACACAACACGATCTTAACTTAAACCCTTCACTATGAATCAAAATACAACTTTAATTATCTGGTGCTCCCTACACCAACATGTAGTACCTTGACATTCCTTATCTTCCTCAACTCTGGATTGACATAAACTTGATGATAGATTGACATTTCTAATCTCCCCTGACTTTAGATTAGAGAGGACTTGGCAGCAATGTGGTATTCCTTATCTCCCCCAACTTCGGCCAAATTTGGGACTTGGCAGTAGCTTGGTCTTCCTCATATCCCCCAATTTAGGGTTTATGCAAACTTTATAGCAGCTTAGCATTCCTTATCTCCCCAATTTTGAGTAGATGTGGGCTTAGCAGCTTGGGAAGTGCACAGCTTAGAGAATTTTGTAGCTTGAGAAGTTCACAGTTTAGGAAGTTCGTAGATGGGGGAGTTTCATAGTTTAAGAAGTTCAACTTAAGAAGTTCATAACTTAGGAAGTTCATAGCTTGAGAAGTTCGCAGCTTGGAAACAACCCCTTTGAGAACAACCCCGGACAAACCAAAGTATAGTGGCTTGGGAATAGCCCTTTTGGGTACATCCTAGACAGACCAAAGTATAGCAACTTGGGAACAACACCTTTGGGTACATCCCCGAATAGACTGAAATATAATAGCTTGGGAATAATCCATTTTAGTACATCCTCAGATAGACCGAATTATAGTAGCATGGGAACATCCCTCCCAGGTCAAATCCCTTTGACTCATATTTCTCATTGCCTCTGATAGGTAGCAAGTGGAGGTGTCGACCGCATTATCCATACTTGGCCACGTCAGTAGCTAGACCTCATCAATAATTTTTTCTTCTTCGGCCTGAGTGAGCCATGA
>NC_133867.1:2676815-2746421 GCF_044706935.1 Curcuma longa
CTGTTATGGATTCATTATATGTGTATGTATTCAGGGAAGTCAATTGTTACATGGGTGTTGCTGCCGAAATTTCTCGGAAAGCCGTCTCCCGGGGCGTAACAAGAAATCTCCAACCCAACCCAACTTAAGGAGGGCCGCGGGTTAGGCGGGTCAACCTGCAGGCCTATTAAAAATATTAAAAAAATTTAAATTTGAATTATAATTTAAATTGATTAAGTTGAAATTTTTAAGTTTAAATTATAATTTTTAAGCTTGAATTATAATTTAAATGGATCAAACCCACTAATTCATTGAGTTTTCTACTTTAATTTTAAAATTTAAAATAAATAAATAAACTTTCTCAACCCGTGGGCCAATCCATGCTCGCCGCGGGCCAACCCACGCGGGTCGCAGGCCTAGGCGGATCAACCTATCTTAAATTGTGTTGATAAAATTTCAACCCAACCCGCCTAAATTACTTGGCGGCGGGGCGGGCCTAACCCAACTTGACGATTATATAGAGAAGGACCCAAGAACATTAAGTGAAGTTCTCTCTAGTCCCGTTGCTCCAATGTGAAATGAAGCTGTCAATAATGAAATCGAGTCCATAATGAATAATCATATTTAGAAATTAGTGGACCTTTCTACTGGTAATAAACCATTAGGTTGTAAATGGATACTAAAACGCAAATATAAAGCTGATGGATCGATTGACAAGTATAAAGTCAGACTTATAACCAAGGGGTACAAGAAAGAGGAAGGCCTTGACTACTTTGATACCTACTCACTAATGACAAGGATTATGTCCATACGAGTGCTGATAGCCATCGCAGTACTGTATGACCTTGAATGACATCAAATGGATGTTAAGACTGCATTCTTAAATGGTGAGTTGGAAGAAAAAATTTATATGGTGCAACCCGAAGGGTTCGTGTCTCTAGGAAAAGAGGAAAAGGTGTGTCGACTTGTTAAGTCGTTGTACGGACTTAAGCAAGCGCCTAAACAAAGGCACGAAAAATTTGACAAAGTAATGTTGTCAAACGAATTCAGAATAAATGAATGTGACAAATGTATTTATATCAAAAATACACCTGAAGATCATGTACTTGTCTGTCTATATATAGACGATATGCTAATAATGAGCAGTAATCATGAGATAATTATGACTACAAAAGAAATGTTGACCAAGAATTTTGATATGAAAGATATGAGTCGTGCAGATGAATTCTCAGGACATCTGATGGAATAGTTCTGACATAATCTCATTATGTAGAGTCGGTATTGAAAAGGTTTAATGTGTACGATATCTCTACAGTGAAAATACCTATGGATTTAAGTCAACACTTAGCGAAAAATCATGGTGAGCCTATATTGCAGTTGGAATATTCTCGGATAATAGGCAGTTTGATGTATTTCATAAACTGTACACGTCCGGATATTGCCTGTGCGGTCAACAAGCTGAGTTATTTTACGAGTAATCCAAACGACACCCATTGGAAAGCATTGATGTGAGTTCTTAGATATTTGAAATATACTATGAACTACGGATTACATTATGGAAAATATCCCACTGTGTTAGAGGGATATTGTGATGCTAATTGGATATCAGATACAAAAGATTCCAAATCCACTAGTTGATATATATTCACGATCGGTGGGGGAGCTGTATCTTGGAAATCCACTAAGCAGACGTGAATTGCTCGGTCAACTATGGAATCTGAGTTTATAGCACTAGACAAAACAGCTGAAGAAGCTGAATGACTACGAAATTTCTTGAAAGATATTCCGAGCTGGGCGAAATATGTGTCCGCCGTACTGATCCACTGTGATAGTCAATCGGTGATTGGAAGGATACAAAGTAGTATGTATAATGGTAAGTCACGACATATACGTCGTAGACACAATACCATTAGGCAGTTGATCTCGAATGGAGTGATTGCAATCGACAATGTCAAGTCCAAAGACAATTTGGTAGATCTTCTTACAAAGGGGCTGAGTCGAAATCAAGTATACTGCACATCAAGAGGAATGAAATTAAAAATCTACAACTAAAATAACTGTAGCGGTAACCCAACCTTGTTAATTGGAGATCCCAAGATCTTGGTTCACTGGGACAACGAAGTTACAGAAGTTGTGTTACAGCACATGAGACATTTTATAAAAAATGGCAGCCCGGTGCACGAAGCTCCCGCCATGCGGGGTCCGGGGATAAATTTGTGCTGTCCTAGGATGAATTTGTGCTGTCCTACCACATGTAGTGAGGTTAAGCTTATGTTTTTAATAACTTCTATACCTTTATAAGGTAGAGTATGGTAGGATAATTTTGATAGAAGTGTCACCTATGTGAGTGTGAAGATAGGTCGCTTCAATGAAATGTTGGGTCCAAAAGGATGTTCGTATCTCCACAATGACATGATATTGTCCACTTTGGGCCTAAGCCCTCATGGTTTTGTTCTTGGGCTCTCCCCAAAAGGCCTCATGCCAATGGAGATACTTTCCATCCTTTTAAACTCATGATCTTTCCCATGTGTTTTAGATGTGGGATTATGTTTGCACCCTTGCAACCCAACAATCCCCCCCTCAAACAAAGGACCACTGGAAGCTCCCCTACCATTTCTCATGGTTCGGCTGCCATTTCTCATGGTCCGACTGCCATGTCCCTCATGGTCCGGCTGTCATGTCCTTCATGGTCCGGCTGCCATGTCCCTCATGGTCTGAGCCTCCCTTTATTTTTCTCGAGGGTCCCCACATGATTAGATCTAGATCATGGCTCATCCGGCGGTTAGTCCGGTGAAGAGCGGTCTCGCTCTGATACCAATTATTGGGTCCAAAAGGATGTTCGTATCTCCACAATGACATGATATTGTCCACTTTGGGCCTAAGCCCTCATGGTTTTGTTCTTGGGCTCTCCCCAAAAGGCCTTATGCCAATGGAGATATTTTTCATCCTTTTAAACCCATGATCTTTCCCATGTGTTTTAGATGTGGGACTATGTTTGCACCCTTGCAACCCAACATGAAACACTTATGAATCCAAGATGGTGGCCATAGTCCAAAACAGAACTAACCATGAGAACCTAAAGTAGGTGAGATAGGTCTTTGTGTGAGTGTTATTGTTTTAGTATACACCAACAGCTGAGCAGTTCAAGACATCACGTTCACTGCCCAACCTAGTATACTCGATAATATTCCACTACGGAAGGTTCAAAATTATAAGCTACCTCTCTCGATGCAGCGACTTATCGATTGGACTCTTATAAAAGTGTCAGTATGCATACACGCATTGTATTAATTTCCATTCATGTGGGGGATTGTTGGATATTTGAGCCTTAACGGACTAATACGATTTTGTGGAAAAATCAAAAATCCATTAATTAATGAAAGTCGTAATTGATTTCAAAATCGAAACCTACGTTTCGTGTAGGTAAATTTAGACTATTAATTTGCTCAAAATCGATTAAGGGTGAATGAGAAATTAATTGTTTAAAGTCGGCCCAGAATAACATTAATTATTAATTATAATTAATGTTATATATAAGGAAGTGCATGAGGAATAATCTCATATCAGAGAATTTTGATGGGCTTCCCTTCCTTATTAATGTTGTTGCTGTGCTAATGGATTTAACACAAAAAACCTATGTGCTTTCTTCTCACGGGTAAGCAGGTGCTCGCACTTGTGAGCCCACGTCCCGCCACGCGCGCACACGCGCAATGGGCGCTTTGTCGGCGCACTTTGCACTTCGCACGTACGCGTCATCGCAAGGAGCTTAAATTTATGCTCTAGCTGATGTAGCAGTGCCTACGTGGCACTCAGGTGATGTGGTAGTGTCTATTTGGCATCCACGTGGGTAAAGAGAAATGACTGGACTGCTGACCGGGCGAAGAGCCACGATCTGACCGCTGGTGATGGTGTTTGATCTGAAGCATCAGATCGAATGGATCTTTGGATCCAGATCTGACGGCTGATGACAAAAGGAAGATCTAAGGGTCATAACCCTCCAGATCTGATGGATGAGATTAAAAGGCAATTTGAAGAGTTACAACCCTCCAGATTGAACGACCCAGATCGATCCTGCCCAAAGGACATAACCACTCACCAAAGGGTTTTCTACCTCTTCCCTTTGTATAAATAGATCTCTCCAGATGTTAAAAATTTCATCAAATTCATTAATTCTTCTCATTCTATTGAGTATTCATCTCATCTTGTGCATTCGGAGTCCAAAAAGCCTATGAAAAGATTTGCTGGTATCGGAATTTGAAATGCTACTATTTCGAGACGTTCGTCATTGTATCTTAGGAACGAGTTGCTGTTATCCATAAGCACCATAGCGGAACAATATCATTTATGGAGATAGTGTTGAATACTAACCTCGACAATCCATATCAATTTACATCCTCCTCGGGAAGCTATCGGAGCCAACAAAGTTGACAGTGAGTTGGAACCTAAACCTAAGTTAAACATGATCAGCTCTTTTTAAAACCTTTAATTTTGATTCATATAATATTCGTTTGTGTTTAACGCTTGAATATGTTTCATCATTAGCATCCTAAATTATTATTTAAAAAAAAAGAGTTATAATATAAATTTATAATAAACAAACAAAAGTATCCGAAAAGCAGAATCTGAGTCATCACCTCATGGTACTTGTGCAATTAACGAACCGATTGAAGAAAGAATCTTGCATTAAATTAATCAAATCGCTCGACCAAGAAATAAACAATTAAATTTGGTATCAAAAAGAAAGTAATCGAATTAAATAACAATTGAAGAATAAACTACAGGTAAGCTCCACAAGGTTCTGTTCCATGACATCGAAGCAAGTTTTATAAAAAGTTGTATTTATGCTTATACTTTCTGTTGTGGTCCTTCAATTTTACAGGTCGTATTGACAGAAGAATGATAACAAAGATAAAGCAGTTATTGCAAAGATTAATGGATAAGATAGAAAAGTTTGAGGCATTAATCTTTTTCAATTTCTTATAAAAAGAGAATTAAAGCACTTACTTAATAATTACAAAAAATTGGTTTGATCTCAATATAGTTAATTTCGATATATTTTATTGTTTCTGTCTATCAACTCATTGTTTCATTTTTTTTCTATTTAATTGAATACCTTGGGAAAGGGTGCAATTTTAAAGGGTGCAATTACTCAAAATCCATGTCATATTTGGTAGCAAAAGAGTGATCATCATCTAACACTACAAGAATAACATAATTTAGCGACAAAATTAATATAACGGAAGTTTAAAGTCTGCCATTAATTTAGTGACAAAATTAAACTTTCATCGTTATTTTATATTTTAGCGACGGAATTAAATTTTTATTACTACTTTAGCTACGGAATTATAATTCCATCATTGCTAAAATAGTGACGAAAAGTTAATTCCGTTGTTAAATAGCGACGGAAATACACTTCCGCCGTTATTATTATTATTTTTTTTTGCATTTTTAGGATTTTCGACTAATTCTTTTCCTCGTCCGCAATCTTTCTTCTCCATTGTTCCCACCTTCCTCGTGATTCTTCAGCATTCCTCTCCTCTCCGAGCTTCGGCATTCTCGCCCCATCAACAGATATTTAAACTAGTATTCAAGTGTGTAAAATAATTGTCTAGCTAATTTTTTTTATTATAGTGTTCAATTTAGTTTAAATTTAATTTATTAGTCATAAGAATAATGATGTAGTTTTTCTTTGCTTTATTAATAATCTATCTTATTATACTTTCTACGGGATTGGATATTACTAGTTAGTTTTGGAGTGGGAGTAAATGTGTTCGTTAGAAGGTTTTATTGTCGTTTGGTAATTTATTTGGATTTATTAGATTCATACGTTGGTAGTTAAATTTGAGATATTCATTTTTATTGGATCTTTGTTGTATTGGATTTGATATGTTGGGATTAAAGTTGAAAACTTGTTGGATTGATTTTTAGATGTATCATTTTTAATATATGTTATGTTGTTTGTGTATATATGGATTTGTGAATGAGTTGCAGATGTGTGAGTTATGAATTTGATATAATTGTATCGTTTATGTTTGTGTTAATTAGATTGTGATATGAATATGTGGATTGAATATGGTGTATTGTGAAAATCATCATTTGTGATGATATGTTGTTTGGTTATATAAATGTAAACAGGAAAAATGCAAAAATGAGAAGGTTTTGTCAAAATTTTTAATCTTTCGTATTTGAACAGGCACTGACCAAGGAAGAGCATCCGACAACATGATTCATTAATAGAGGATGTTCTAGGCATATGACCGAGGACTCCTCAAAGTTTTCTTATCACATAAGAACAAAACTAAAGGTATTATTTTGTTTGTAGTGAAGAACTGTAAGGTTGTAAGAATATGTGATATTGAAATTTCTGAACAATTTAAGACCAAAAATATTTTACTAGTAAAAGGCATGATTTTAATCTTTTAAATGTTAGTCAATTATTTGATTTAGGATATAGAGTTGAGTTTAACTCATCTCAATGCTTAATCAAGCATAATAAACTAAACACTACCATGCTTATTAGTCCTAGAAAGGAAAATATTTATCAAGTTGAATTATATGGTACTACTAATGTGTTTGCTAAGTATTTCATATCTAAAGAAGAGGAGACTTAACTTTGACATCGAAAACTTGCTCACACCAACATGAGGAACATCAAAAAAATATGAAATAAAGAGTTGATGCATGGATTGCTAAAGTTGAAGTTTCAAAAGGATAAATTATATGACACATGTCAAATGAGTAAGCAAAAGAAAGCTACTCACAAAGGTAAAAATATTGTGAGTACATCAAATGCATTAGAGCTTATACATATGGACTTATTTGATAGTAGTAAATATAAGTCTCTTAATGGCAATATATATTGCTTTGTTATAGTTGATGATTACACTAGATTCACATGGATATTTTTCTTGAAGTATAAGGACCAAACCCTAGATACTTTGATTGTTTTATGTAGAATGGTAGAAAAATGAAAAGAATCAGAAAATAAATTGTATAAGAAGGGATCATGGAGACAAGTTTGAAAATGATAGGTTTCTTGAATTTTGTTTAGAGAAATGCTATAAACATGAATTTCCAACTCCTAGGATACCTCAATGAAATGGTGTTATGGAAAAAAGAATAGGGTTTTGCAAGTGACAGCTAGGAGTATGTTTAATGAATATTCACTTCCTAACCACCTCTAGGCAGAAGTCATATACATGGCATGTTATGTGCAAAATCAAACTTTAATACATAGTTTCTTACATAAAATACCGCATAAGATGTGGTTTAGAAAACCCCCCACAATTAAACATTTTGAGTGTTTGAACGTAAGGTGTACATTCTAAATACCAAAGATCATTTAGAAAATTTTTTCATCAAAGCTGATGAGGGTATTCTTGTAGGATATTATGCTGATGTAATCAGTCTTCAAGATTTTAATATTTGACAATATACCTGTGTCTGGTCATGTTTGACCAAGAGTTAATCCAAATAGGACTAGATGTTTAAAAGTGAGAAGTCTAGTCCAGTTAAGATTGATCGGATGACTAGCAAGAGTAAAATCTAGTCAATTTTGATCGGATAACTAGCACAAATCCAAGCAGGTCAAGGGTGATCGAATGTTGAGCAAGGAAAATCCCAAATAAGTCAAGGATGACAGGATGTCTAGCAAGTGGCAAGTCCAAATAAGTCAAGATGACCGGATGTTTTGTAAAGGAAAGCTTAGATAGGTCAAGGATGACTGAATGTCTGACAAGTGATAAGTCCAGGCATGTCAAGGTGATCGAATGCTTGGTGAAGGAAAATCCTTGGGGAGTGAACCCTAGGTGGTGAGAAATGAACTTCAAGCAAAAGGTAAGTCTAGTAGATCAGGTAGACTTACAGGATTAGGCTAGGTTGCTTGTTTGTACTTGTATGCTTGTCTTGTAGGAACCTAGAGCTGGAAGCAAGATTGAGAAAGCAGATAGATGCAAATCAGACGTAGCCAGACCAAGTTCGAAGAACCGAACTTGATTCGGGTCGAACCAGACCCAAGCCAATTTGGTCGATCGATCCATCGATACAGTCAATCGATTAGGTTCGATTAATCGGGTTCAGGTACGAACTTGAATCAGTGATGTAGCCTAGTTTGGTAGACTGAAAAATTGGCTCGGTAAACCGATAAACTTGAGAAAGATGAGATCGCGAGTCTCAGTCCAGATCACAAAGAGCTCGGTCTTTTGGATTAAGTTTGACCAGGTTTGGTAGATTGATAGGACTTATCAGTAGACCGAATAGTGCCTATAAAAGAAACCTCGAGCACCACGCTCAAATAATCAATTCTTTACTCTTCAGTTCTCTGACTCTGTACTCGAAAGACAACAAGACTCTACTTGTGCGACTAGGGAAGCATCAGGAGGAGTGCAAGGTGCTCAAGGCTTCCGGATCGGTTCAATAAGAAATTGTTTGTATTACTTATCATATGCTCCTACTTTATTATCATTTGTGATTGTAATACAAACTGTAAAAGGGTTCTCCACCTCCGAAAAAATTTTGAAAAGGAGATATGCTGTGGATGGGCACCTCCCGTTCATATGCCTTGGGTCGGAAGACTAGATGCAATGCAAGGAAAGTCCAAGAATGTTAAGGAACATATTCTTGGCAAAAGGTGGAAACTCGAGTTGATCGCGAGATCGATCGAAAGCAAGGGCAGATGAAGACCTAGAGATGAGGAAGCTCCTGACACAAAAGTCCAAGAAATAGGAGGTTCACCTAGTATGAGGTACTTGAGAAATGAAGGTAGAGAAGTTTAAGTAAATTTCAATCATTAGAATGGTTGAAATTAGGGTATCAATCAATTAATAGTATCTAGCAATTGATCAATACATCGTAGATGCGAAAGGGGTTTGTGTTTGAGGGGTCAAGGGTGAATACCCTGAATAAGGCTTAAGCAATCGATTGTTAGTACAGAGCAATTGATTATTGAAACCTAAACTCCAATTAGAGTTTTTCACATCAATCGATTGGTGATCTCATCAATTAATTAATGAGCTAAACCTTAAATTTGGGGTTTGCTCAAAACCTCAACAATCGATTATTATGATTATGACAATTAATTGCTAATCAATTTGGAGCAAACAGAATGCCTCTAAATCGATTGGACAATTCAACTACTGTCAAACAATTGATTGCTCAAATGAAGCAATCGATTGGTAAACAGTATCTAGTGAACTGAAGGTTTCTAAATCGATTGACCAGTTCGGCTGTGCTTGGCAATTGATTGGTCAGTCTAAGCAATTGATTGATATTCAAATTTTAAGATGATCTCAGTCGTTGATCTAGAGTTAGTGACCATTCAATGGATAGTCAAAGGTCAACAATCGATTAGTAACCGATAGCAATTGATTGATGGCAGCAAAAAGGTACAAAAATAACCTGACTCAAGTATGTTTAAAAGGGGTTTCTTTTGCAATGGAATAGTAACTCTTCACTATGATTTCATTGCTCAACCCAAGCTCGAAAGCTCTTATTCTCAGCATCTTCAAGCAACCAAGAGGAAGAGTCTTGTGATCAAATTGTAACTCTACTCTTCTCTCTCTTGTTGGGGTTTTTCTCTTTTTGCTAAAATCTATAAGATGTTGTAATATTGTTGTAAGAGGTTTCTCTACCTTTAGATCTTGTTTGAGGAGAAGGAAATCAATAGAGGTGGTAGAACGCTAAGTTTAACCTTGGACGTAGTCGCCTTGGGAGGCGGTGAACTAAGTAAACTGCTCGAGTTAGCTATTATGTGTGCTATGTTTTGGCATCAAAATCTTCCTCTATGTAAAGTTTTCAAATGACACAAATCAGTGCTATTCACCCTCTTCCCCCTTAGCTCAGACGGTCCTAACATTCATCTTGTGTAACATGAGCATTGTAAAATTCATATCACTTATGTGAAAAAAATGTGTTAGTATATGTACATTAAGGTGCATTTGGTTAGGGTTATCGTTGATAACCTTGGTTATCCATCCAAGGTTATCGACAAAAACCTTGTTTGATTTAGGTAATGAATAATTCCTAAGTAATATTGCATACCCGATACCATCTGTTGGGTTGCAAGGGTGCAAACATAGTCCCACATCTAAAACATATGGAAAAAGATCATGGGTTTAAAAGGATGAAAGATATCTCCATTGGTATGAGGCCTTTTGGGGAGAGCCCAAGAACAAAGCCATGAGGGCTTAGGCCCAAAGTGGACAATATCATATTATTGTGGAGATATTTTGATTCCATCGGTACTTACAATTGGTATCAGAGCGAGACCGCTCTTCACCGGACTAACCGCCGGAAGAACCATGATCCAGATCTAACCATGTGGGTTGAACCTTAAAAACAAAGGAAGTGGGTGCTCCCGTGTCTGAATCAAGAGGACCAGATACCAGGTGAGAAGTCCTAGTAGGTCGGGTGGACCGAGGGGCAAAAAATCCTAGTTGCGGCTAGGTGGGAAGTCCTAATAGGTCGGGTGGACCGAGGGGCAAAAAGTCCTAGTTGCGGCTAGGTGGGAAGTCCTAGTAGGTCGGGTGGATCGAGGGGCAAAAAGTTCTAGTTGCGGCTAGGTGAGAAGTCATAGTAGGTCGGGTGGACCGAGGGACAAAAAGTTCTAGTGGGTCGAGGATTCAGACATCAAACGGAGGCTTTCCGTTTGAGGGGGGCCTGTGGTCCTTTGTTTGAGGGAGGGATTGTTGGGTTGCAAGGGTGCAAACATAGTCCCACATCTAAAACACATGGAAAAAGATCATGAGTTTAAAAGGATGAAAGATATCTCCATTGGTATGAGGCCTTTTGGGGAGAGTCCAAGAGCAAAGCCATGAGGGCTTAGGCCCAAAGCGGACAATATCATACTATTATGGAGATATTTTGATTCCATCGGTACTTACACCATCAACAAACATTAACAATTTGGAAATCCAACTCGGAATGCAATTACCTTGGATTTTTGAGGTTTTTCTTGATTTCGAGGTTATCCAGAATCCAGTTGCATGTGTCAGCCGTCACCGTTCCTTCGTGCGGAAGACTCACCGAACGTCATTCATTCTTGTAGAAGGCTCGTTGAGGGCCAAAGATGGTAGCCACTCATCGATTCCGTGAATAGGATGGCTGGCAAGCAGCGTCGGTTCAATGTCGTCGTTGTTCATTCGTGCGAAAGGCTCATCGGGGGTTGGAAGTGGTAGGTGGAGGTGGCAGACGCAGAGCCGGCTCAAGGCATAGGCCATTAAGGCCTATGCCTAGGGCCCCAATAAAATTGGGGCCCATTATTATTTTTAAAAAAATTATTTTAATGAATTTTTTTATATCAATCGAACAGTGTGTTCATTTCATGAGGTCGCGGTGTTTCGATTTCTGCAGGGTTACATCACGCCTGCATGACTATGCATGAGAATTTGATACCGCTTCGTGCATTTATTGCATTGCTCATGCTTGCACGCCTACATGCATGAGAATTAATGCATGACTGAATTGATATTTGATGCATCATTATAAAAACAATGGTAAAATTAATTAATTTTATATTAATTATAATCATTCTATTATTATAAAAATATAAAATTCTATTTATATGTCAACACAAGCAATTTTATTTGCTTTCATCTCATTTTATATCTTCATTCTCTTAAAAGCTAATAGATTAGTAATACTATATGTTCTATAATTTTCTTTCTTCATCAACGATTTTCTAAAAAGGCTCCTTTTCCTCAAGGCTCAGTCCTCCTTTACTCAGTAAATGATTGCAAATGAAATGAATATAGAATCAAAATTTCATGAGAAATATGTAATTATAATAAATAAATGATTTGATGAAAATAAAATAATGAGGTGAAACTTTCACTTGAAGAAATTTTTCAAAACTAATATTAATAAATTTTTATTTACCTTTAATAATATCTCAAGACAGATTAAATATCTAACAATTTTATCAATTAAAAATTTTTTATATATTAACAAAACTTGAATATAAAATTTTAATTAATAATTTTGCATCTCAAAAAATTAAAAAAATTAAATTTTATATAAAAATATATTTTTAAATTAATAATTAGAAAACTAAATTTTATATAAAAATTTATTTTTAAATTAATATTTTATTTTAAAAAAATTTTAAACACGTCATTGTCGGTCTCAATTCTGAATGAAAAAGAGTGAGAAAAAAATTTTATATTTAAAAAATATATATTAAAGGTCTTAAAAAAACTAGCCTAGGGCCTCATGAAAGCTTGAGACGGCCCTGGCAGACGACTTGCTGAAGCTAAAGGCAAAAGATGATAGATGACTCGGCGGGCGTATCCGTTCATTCGTGCAAAAGGCTCGCCAAGGGTTGGAGGTGGCAAACGACTCGTCGAAGGTAGCAGGCGACTCGTCGAAGGTGGCAGACAACTCGCCAGAGGTGGCAAGTGATCGGCAGGTGCATGCGCGCGTGAGGAGATAATCAAATTTTTTTATAATTTAAACTTAGATTTTTTTATTAAAATTTTGATCAATTGAATTAATCAACTCTTAATTATAGCTGAGATAAATTAAATAAATCTCCAAAAAATTCTAATATAATAGAAAATTATTAAATATTATATGAATTTATTTATTTATTATATATCATGATTAATATTATTATTATTATATATTTTTATTTTATTTTATTTTCACTCTATCAAATTTATTAATTATTATATTATTATTTGATATATTACCGCGTATGCATAAATAGTCTTGCCAACTGTCAAATTTTAATTTTCAGAATTTAAAGTAAATACAACTGTAGATCATCGATCCGGAGACCGATACAATTTCCTACACTAAGTTATACACTAGTAAAATATCTAAACAAATAAGTTTTTATTGTATTGTCTAAAATTGAACTAAACAATATAGATTTTGTTTATTCCATATAACCTGAGTTATGCATGATTACCCTGAATCAAACTAAGGGTTTTGTTTGAATCGCTTGATATGTTCTTTGAGTCCGTGGTTAGATAGTGTGCATCCTTCGAGAACTGTAAGAGGTGTACCGATTACATAGAGTCATAAATTCATCTCACATAGTCATACTTGGATTTCAAATATACTTGGTAAATATAACTTCTAGTAATTATAATTGATTAACCTATTATTCTCATAGTGTGTTAAATGGACGATCAAAATTGGATGTCTCATAACTATGCCAACAACGAG
Organism: Curcuma longa; assembly: GCF_044706935.1. Classification (NCBI taxonomy): domain Eukaryota; kingdom Viridiplantae; phylum Streptophyta; class Magnoliopsida; order Zingiberales; family Zingiberaceae; genus Curcuma; species Curcuma longa. Next base: position 2,689,962 of record NC_133867.1, read on the forward strand.
GAATTAAACTAATGATTTTATCAAGGGAATTGAAATATGTTAACAATTTGACTATTCCCAAATATGATTTATCAATGGTAATAAGATCCTTGGAGTTCATATCTAAAGTGCATGAACGGAATATTTCAGCACAAAGAAATGATTTACTTAATCTATATAGATGAGGTTTTGTAACTAGGTATTTATCGGTGGCAAATGGTGATATTCTCACTCCGGAGGCTCCTCCAATATTGTCCCAAATGATCTATAAGGAAGGTAAATCACGAGAATTTTGTCCTAACCTAGTGGCCCACTGTATGAGGGGGTGAGACAATCAGCGGGACATTTCGCACCCGTTAAAAATAGACCCCTAGATATTATTAAGGCAGCTCCTATATAGGAACCATCCGAACTAATCCGTGGGAGCAATTATCTAACCATAGATTGATTTATCTTATGATGGATCATCTTCTTATAAAGCTTTAGTAGACTTAGACAATTATAAAAGTATGGTGCGTGAGATGTTCCCTTAGATTTGGGTGACGATCAAGGTGATGGTTTTGCACGATTTGACTAATAAGTGAAAATGTGGGATGGTAATTTTGTGCTCCTGGGATATAGTTGAGTTGGTTACGTTGGAGCAGAGTTGTTGAAATAGGCAAGGTCGAATTTCGATGAAATCGAGACAATGCACTCCTCCGTCGTGGTCAACTACAGTTTCTCGATTTACCTTTTCACATATGATCGTGAGACCAATCATGTGAGACCGCTAGAGTGATGAATTTCACCTTTTATTAAAGGGATGGTAATTTTGTCATTTTAGTCTGAGAAAGTGTGAGTAAAGTTTAAACTGTGATGAACCTTTTGTTTCACAAAACTTTAGGCCCATGGAATGTTATATGTTTTATGAAGCCATTAGAGGGAAAATATTATTTAATGATTTTTTTTCTATGTTTAATGACATAAAGCATCATCAAAGTGTCGTTAAATGAATTGTTTCTATTATTTTCAAAACACTTCAAATATCATCATTAAACTAGTGATAATATAACATCATTAATCCGTTCGAGATCAATAGTTGGGATGACTCAAGAAAGTAATCATAGCCGGGTACTCTCTACTGGCTAGGTACTAGTCGGGTCGGTCTCTATCAAGTAAGGCTTCAGCAGATCTGACTTCTTTTAAGTCAGACTTCAGTCAGATCGGTTGTTGCTGAGTTGACCTCTCAGTAGATTGGCCTTCGAAATGATGAGTACCATCGAAATCTTTAGACAGAGGTCTAAAAAGGCTTAAGGAAGATATTAGAAGAGAGGTCAAGGCAAACCTTAACAAAGTCCCTTTGACACTCAAGTCAAACTTCGAAAAATAGATAGAGAGAATAAAAGACGAAAATGAACAGTAAGAAGAGTAAAAAATAATGGAATTGCTTGCTTTGATGTTGCAATTGATTACTTTTAAATTGAGAATGAAAAGATGACATTGGTTCTCAAAGAACACACCTCTTCCCTCTTGACCGACACGACACACTTCTTCCCTCTTGATCGAAAGACAACCCTCTTAATGGTTGGCGCTTTAATAACTATCATATTGAATCAGAATTCCAAATTGGAGAGGACTAATCTATGATGTGACCCAGATAGACTTGACTTGAGATCTTCTAGTGGGGGCCAATTCGATCCGGGCTTGGTTTGACTTGACCCGAGCTCGTTTTAACTTGACTTCCAACTCAACTTGACTATGTCACATGGTATATAGACCATCTCCGCTATATCAATCATTAACCTAGCAACATTATCGCCAAATCAGCAACATAGAGGTAATAGAAGGCGATCAAGATTGCTGAGAGGGAGGGGATGAACTCCCTAGTTCAAATTGGCCAAAGACGCCCAAATACTATAGCTATCATGAAGTATGAGCATTAATTGGATAAACTAATGAATGTGTCGTCCTCTAAATATCAACATTCAATAAATTTCTTTCAGTGAGTTTATTTCTCAAATACATCAAAATTCAATGCAGCAATTCTTGGTTAGAAGAATTGACCACATTAATGAGCAAGAACTTGCTTCGATCCTTGTTCACGTCCCATGGATTCTGTGGATGAACGATCGATCAGTCAAACAAACAAAGCCAAACTTAAACATCCGCACTCTCGCAATTAATAACTACCAATTAAATAGTGTATTAGACAGTCTAAGTGGCCATTAAATGGCTCTCACGTTCTACTCCTCGTTAACAGAGTCCAGATCAAACAAAACCTTGCACCCAACTTAATTAAAAAAACTAAAAACTATAGAGAAATGGAGAAATTAAAGTTTAGGTAATTGTTAATTCTATCAGATTAACGGAAAGCAGGTGAGTGTGAACTCACCTGAAAGCCATTTTTGGCTCTGAAGATTGAGTCAAGTGGATTACTGACGTTCCAAGTTAATTTAATGTTAATATGCATCGCTCTAAAAGTCAAGGAACCGGTTCCCAACGAGATGGCGCCGTTATAGAAGTATTTGTAAATCAAATGAAATCAAATGTTAAATTGATTTTTTATATATTTTTTAATTTAAATATTTAATTTTTTGAATTAATTAATTTTAAGAATGATCCACTTGATCCGTAAAAATTTTCCATCTGAATCCATGAAGTATTGGCACACCGTTGTTGGACATAGATCAAAGAGCACCTCAAATTTATTAAATTATTAGATGAATGAGTCGTTTTTTTAAAAAAATAATTAAAAAAGCATTTCACTCTCTAAAAATACTCTTATTTTCAAATTTTATTATAATAGCTACGATTAATTTTACTGTAATATAAAAAATTAATTATTTTATTTTAATCAAAATGAATATATCCATAAAGTATTATTATATTAAAATATTTTTTATTAACATAATTAAAAAATTTTAAACTTTAGTACATGGATCAAAATTATTTTAAAATAATTATACCAAGTAGCTATTATATAATTTTTAAAGCTACTAAGTAGTTAAATCTTAAATTTTAAAATTTTGAATCTTAAATAGAAATCCTTACCAAGTTAATTATAATTATTTAAATTTTATTAAAATTATCTAAATTAATTAAAATCATTTTAAAATAGTTATAGAAGTTACTAACTACTACAAGTTATATATAATTTATAAGTAAATCATATATTTTAAATCCTAAATTTTAAAATATTAAAATTTAAATTTTAAATTATAAATATTATTATATTAAAATACTCTTTAATAACTTAATTAAAATTATTTAAATTTTATTAAATTATTTTAAAATAGTTGTAAATACTATTTTAAACTTTATTTTAAATCAAAAAAACTTTTATTTTTGAAAAAAAAAAGTTGAATCTGGGGAAGTTTTTTAACTTATTCAAAATAAAATAAAATTCATCACTTTAACCATCTTACACGATCGATTTCATAATTATTCATGAGGAGGTAAATTGAAAAATTATAATTGTTCATTATGAAAAAGGATATTTCTCGACTTTGTCAAGATTTAAATTTTTGTTCATATCTATAATTCTATTTTATCATAATCAACTTTGCGACGTGCCACGCAGACGGCATTTTTTTTTTTAACCTTTTCATGTTTGGTGGTCTACTGAATCCAAAAACAAGAACAGAAGTTACAAGTTTCAAGAACTGTTGCTGGAGCTGCACTCCACCAAACAGAAACAGTAGGTCAAAGTCAAACTCAGTTTCAGTTTTTAATTAATAAACTTTTTTTTTTTTATCATTTTCCCACTGCTTCTCTCCTCGTTTATAAGTACGCCCATTCCGTCCATTCTTGAGCATAACAGCTTCATCATCATGGAGTTATTTGGGATCTTCTCCGCTGGTCTTCTTTTCATGGCCGTGAGATCCGTTCATGGAGTCAGTGGAGGTTGGAGCAGCGCTCACGCTACCTTCTATGGAGGCAGCGATGCTTCGGGAACCATGGGTGAGCTTGTATTCCGCTGGTTTAGCGATTTCGTTCGTCTTTGAGCTTGTTTTGGTTTAAGCAAATGGAGTGGCGTAACAGGGGGAGCTTGCGGGTTCGGGAACCTCTACAGCCAGGGCTACGGCACCGAGACGGCGGCGCTCAGCACTGCTCTGTTCGACGGCGGCCAGAGCTGCGGCGCTTGCTTCGAGATCATGTGCGCCGGCTCGCCGTGGTGCCTCCCTGGCACCATCGCCGTCACGGCCACCAACTTCTGCCCGCCCAACAACGCACTCTCCGCCGACGACGGCGGGTGGTGCAACTCTCCGCTGCGGCACTTCGACCTGTCGCAGCCCGTCTTCCAGCGCATTGCGCAGTACAGAGCAGGAATCGTCCCTGTACAATTCAAAAGGTAATTCTAGCAATCTTCAAATCGCTTTTTCTTCTTCTTTCCAAGCTTAGTCGAATCGGATTGCAGAGTGGCTTGCGCGAAGAAGGGGGGCATCAGATTTACCATCAATGGCCACTCCTATTTCAACCTTGTTCTGGTCACCAACGTGGGCGGCGCCGGAGATGTGGTGGCGGTGTCGGTCAAGGCGGCGAGCACAGGGTGGCTGGCGATGAGCCGGAACTGGGGCCAAAACTGGCAAAGCAACGGCTTCCTCAATGGCCAGTCGCTGTCCTTTATAGTCACGACCAGCGATGGCCGCAGCGTAACCTCGATGGAAGTGGCTCCGGCGAGCTGGAGCTTCGGCCAAACTTACTCCGGCGCTCAGTTCTGAGCTCTAACAACAACACCAACAACAATAACAACAAGCAGCTTCTCTAACGCCATTAGTAATTAATCTAATTGCTTAAGTTCTAGTATATCAGTTACTACGAGGTGACGAAGAACCTCTTTTAGATTCCCTTTTTTAACATTCTCTTCCTGAACGTGGTGGCAGAGGAGAATGGATCGCCGCCGGAAAAGGCGGTTTGAGCAAGTGTGTGTTTTTGTAAGCCGTAGCAGAAAAAGGAAAGTTGCGCGTTTGAGTCGAGTCGTGGAAAGGCTGAGGTGAACTGGAAGTTGGGTCACCCGCCATGAATGGTTTCTTCCTTTGCTGTGCTTGTGTGTGTGGAAGAGGAGGGTGATGATTCAGTGACTGTAATCAGCATGAACTGCTGCTGAAATAATTTATGACATGATTATATTAATATTCTACAAGGAAAAAAAAGAAGTATTTTGAATGCCTTTACTTTGATCGTTAGTTTTTCTGGATAGTCGAGTGAAATTCTAGGATTTTGAATGAACCTCTGCTTTCGTATCAAGTCTTGAGAAAAGAAACAGAAAGAAAAAGGTATTTTAGAGCTTTCTTTTAAAATAATCTATCTGGATGTCCCATAAAGTCATATTTTAATCAGCATTGTTAACGATAATAATCATCAAGACTTACATCGACAATCATCTTAATTTAACAAATATGATTCCGTTGGAATTTTTTTTTTAAGAGTTAATGCGGTGGATTTCCACCGCTGCACTCAAGAACCTTCACCACCTCCCTAGGCCGACCAATCTACGGGCAAACCGCCTCAGGTGGGATTAAGTTAGAAGGTAAATTTACTTTTAATTTTACCTATCTGTTAATTATTAATTTTTTTTCTCTTCTTTGTATATAATAATCTCTGTCTTCTCTTTTCTTTCTCATCTATATCAAATCTATGAGTTTATTGCATATGTAATTTATCTGTCTATATTTTATTATTGAACCAATGATACTGGATCACTTGAGATAGTGAAATCTCATTATACTTCCTTTCCTCTTTTTTCTCTTAAATTAAACTAATTTTAATTTTAATTTTAATCGACGTAGATAATTTTGTAAATTTATTTATTTTTATTTTTATTTTTATTTTTATAAATTTAATAAAAAATAAAAATATATAAAAGAAGGTTAATAAAATGGTGTTTTATCGAACCGTGTACTTAATTTTGTGTATTATCCAAAATACGTATTTCATTTTCAAATTAACAAAATCACATATCTCTTCCCATTCTCTTTCCTATAATACTCCTCTTCCTTTTCATTATTCATCCAAACAAAAAAATTTTCAAAGCGCTTTATTTTTTCTGCTAAAAAATAATTAATCTCTTAGCCCTCCTCATTCATCCCTGTCTCGACGAGTTTCCTCCATTGTCCCCTTCGTCTCCATCTAGCAACGCAAAGAGACACGACAAGTCGACGATAGTTTGAAATCAAGACTAGAGTTTTAGATCGATTTGTGGTGAGTTCTGGGATCAATGGTGTTTTTTATTGAGATTTGGAAGAAGGCAAATTATATAGAAGTCGTGGTGAGCTACATCAAGGACATCGAGTTACGGATTGGCCTTTCGAGCTCCAATGCATCAAAGAAGTCGGTCATGAGAGGTGAAAATGAGCACTTTCAGAATATTAGACCTGCTTCGTCTATTCTTTAATTTGCCAGAGGGTGACTCCGATCGTAGAAGTGTCGGTGTGTCCTTGATGGCAAAGTAAATTTTTGATTTCGGATCAAAGATGTGAACTTTGTGTGTTTTAGGGTGGTTCTATTTTTTTTTACTGGTAGTTGTTTAATGAAATGCCAAGGTACAACTAAAGGCGGAGATGGAGGCGAGCATCACCTGGTTGTTTGTGAAGATTAGCATGGATGGGACTCCTTTAGGGCTGTAAACAAGCCAAGACGAGCCAAGTTTTATGATGTTTAAACTTGTTTGAAAAGATAACCAAGCTAAGCTAAGTCGAGCCTAAAATAAACCAAGCTTTTGAAATAATTGTTCAAACTTGAGTTGGTTTCTTTTTTATGAGCTTGAGTTTGGTTTAAGCTTGGCTTGAGCTTGATTGTTTAGATGTTATCGAGATTTTAATTCAAACTTGTTTAATTGTTTAAAACTTTTATATTTTAAGCTTATTTGGTTAGTTATATAACTTTATTTGTTCATTTTAAAATTTTCTTTTTTTATTTAGCATGTTGATAAGAGTTTTATTAATGAACATGATTTATAAATATTTTTCATGAATATTGTTTACGAACGTTGTTCATGAATGTTGTTCATGAATGTTGTTCATGAACGCTGTTCATAAACGTTGTTTATGAAATACTTTTTTTTTTTTTTAAGATCCTCCTAATAGTGCTCAAAATGATTTAAAACTTTCAGAATACTATGATATTGATTTTTGAAAACCAGCACCACAGTGGTATTGGTCTTCAAAAACCAGCATCATAGTGTGTGATCAGAACTAACACTGTGGTGTTGATATTTGAAGACCAGTACCACAATCTGTGCTAATTGACACATGATCATAACTTCACCTACATGTCTTAAGATAAAGATTGGACACCATATATACCTCTTACACACTCACATCTTCCATCTCATGGTAAAATTTTAGAAATTTAAATATCATAGGTCCATCAATGGATTTTGATCAAAAATCCATTGATAGATTTAAAGAGCTCTAATCGGATCCATTCCAACTCTTGTGGGTTTATTAGGTGAACTTGATTCCAAATAAGTCTTCTTTTACTATTTTAAAGCTCTTCCAATAATGTTCAAAATAATTTGAAACTTTCAGAATACTGTAGTACTGGTTTCTATATACCAGCATCACAATGGTATTGGTCTTCGAAAATTAGCATCATAGTTTGTTATCAGAACTATGACTATAGTACTGGTTTTTGAAGACCAACACCACAGTCTATGCTAGTTAGCATGCAACCATAACTTTGTCTACGTCTTAGGGCCAGGATTGAACATCATATATACCTCTTATACACTTACATCTTTCATCTTATGGCAAAATTTTAAAAATTTAAATATTGTAGATCCATTAATGAGTTTCGACCAAAATATATTGATGGACCTAGAGAGCTTTGATTAGATCCATTGCCACTCTTGTAGGCTTCTACAGTGTCCAGGAGTCCAAAGATGTTCTCCGTTATCATCGTAAAGGATTCTCAGCATTGCTCAAAAGGTTTAGAAAGTTTCAAACTTTGTGGCAATTAACATAGGCCTATAACTTCGTGTAGGAGACTCAGGACCAAGATTTCTCTCACCATATCTATCTTCTACATACTCAACACTTCCATCTCATTATAAAATTTTAGAAATTCAAATTATCTAGGTTCATCAATGGGTTTCGATCAAAAACTATTGATAGACCTAGAAAGCTCCGATTGAACTCATTTTGACTTCTGTGTTTATTAGGTGAATATAAGTGCAAATAAGCCCTCTTTTATTATTTTGAAACTCTCATAGTAGTACTCAAAATAATTTGAATCTTGCATAACACTATGATGTTAGTTTTTGAAGACAAGCACTACTATGGTGCTAGTCTTCGGAAACTAGCACCATAGTGTAAGATCAGAACCATTATTGTGGTGTTGGCTTCTGAAGATCAGAATCAATACTGTGTTGATTTTCAAAAATCAACACTATGGTGTTGGTCTTCAAAAACCAACACCACAGCAATATTGTATTTAAGCTGTGGTGTTGATAAAAACTAATACCAAAGTAGTTTTTATTCTTTTTTTAAATTATTTTTATTAATAAAATCAATTCTCATTATTAATTTATTTTTATTTTTTATTCTTTTATAATTAGATATTAAAAATAAAAAATATTTTAAATGTTTTATTAACTTTTTTATATTTTTATATTTTTTATTAAAGTTTTAAAATTAAATTAAAAATAAAAATAAACAAATTTAGAGGATTATCTATGCCGATTAAAAGTTAAATTAAAGTTTAATTTAATATTTAAGGAAAAAGAAAAGAGAGGAAAGAGAAGATAGATTGTTGTATGCAAAGGAGAGAGAGAAAAGAGAAGAGAGAGAAATTATTGCATGCAAAGGAAAGAGAAAAGAGAAGAGAAAAGTTAGTAGTTGTCAAAGGGATAAAACTAAAATTAGATGCACCTTTGGGAAAAATAAAAGTTTGGTGCGCCTTTTGGGCATTTTCAATCTTTAAGTGTGCCCTTTGAGAACTTGTCGAAGTTAGAAAGTCTAATAATCATGCCAATGTCAACACACATCATAGGCTACCGAAGATGTCCAACAAATCAGTAGTTGTCAAAGGGATAAAACTAAAATCAGATGCACCTTTGAGAAAAATAAAAGTTAGGTGCGCCTTTTGAGCATTCTCAAAGTTTAGGTGTGCTCTTTGAGAATTTGTCGAAGTTAGAAAGTCTAATAATCGTGCCAATGTCAACACACATCATAGGCTGCCGAAGATGTCCAACAAATCCCCTTTGATGTTTAAGATACTAGAGGAAATTGTTTGGTGAGGAAACTAACAAATTCCCTCATATGCTTGAGATAATAGAGGAAATTGTATATTAAGGATAAAAGGATTAAGTCTCAAGTTGGTGGGCTTATATTTGAATTAATATCAATAACAATTGTTATTAAGAAATTAGATCTCAATTAAGTGATCTAATACTTGTAGCATGAAGGGGGTTTAGATATTGGATGTGGATTCAATATGTAGATTTAATAACTCGGTTCGTTAACATTAATAGGGTGTTAACGAGTTAAGGGTTTTTTTATGGTGGATGTGCAAGATGGGCTTGGTATAAAAGGAAGAGTCAAACTTCATTTGGGCATGATCTTGACTTGTTGACTCTTCTTCTTCCTTGGACTCTTCCCCATTGAGATCAAGCTTTGGTTGCCACCCACTCCTATAGAAGACTTCGTTGTGCTTGCAGGAATTCATACAACGGCAAGTAAGAATCAATGACACTTGCAATCGATTTGGGTTAGCCTTCACTTGCCATTGACATTCGATTTCAATTTTGCCTTATTGATAAATGATAGCTAAATCCTTTAAACGATGCATCATTAATTAAGTTCGATGTATCGTATTGTGCTTTCAATTGGTATCAGAGCTTATGATTATTTTATCGTTATCTTTAAGGTATAAGGATTATTTTGGACAATTTGGAAAATATGCATCCTTTTGATTTCCGACCATCAAGTGTCTTATCAACCATGACCCATTTGAGTTTCTTTCTCAACCAATTAACATATTGTTTAAATATCGAAACTCAACTTAAGTCAACTCCAGCTTAGTCAACCTTGACTAGAGGTTAATTGTACCAATAAGTACATCTTCTATCATGTCTTATATCTCTTCAATTGATTGACAATTGCCTTCACCCGTGAATAACAATCCAAGATGAATTCGCACTCTTTCATTTGCAATGTTTCAAAATCATGCCTTAGTGATTGAAGTTTTACCTTTTTTACTTTGTCAACACCTTGGAGAGTCTCTGCCCGTATCTCCCAAGTTTATTTTAAAGTAGTAGCATTAGCCACCTTCTCAAATATGGAATCATCCAAACATTAATAGATGAGAGTGAGGGCTTGTTGATGCTTCTTCCTTATCTTTAACAAAGAATCCTCATCTTCATTTTAAGGCTTCTCATAGTCTTTCTCTACAATCTCCCATGCATCTTAAGAGTCAAGCAAGACTTTCATCTTTAGACATCATGTCTCATAATTCTCTGTTATGAGACAAGGAAATGGAAAAGAAGAAATTCCATTGTTGGCCATCACTTAAACATTCTAACCTCGTCCTAATATCATTTTGTTGGAGAGAAAGAAGATGAAGATCTTTATAGAGAGGAAGAGAATATAGGGAAACTTTATGACTCGTGTTTCTTGTTTTCTTAATGATTATAAAATATCAAGTACCAGTGGTATTTATACAATGCAAGACACTCTCCAAAAGACACTTCAAGAGACTCTTCATGATTCTAAATACTAAGAATATTCTCTAGATGCTAGAAATATACTCTAAATATTAAGAATATACTTTAAAATTAATGAATAAATACTTTTCATTTACATTCATTTCTAAAAAATTTAAGTTTATCATTTCAACGGATAATATTTTTACCAACGAAATTAGCATCACTTCTAGTGATAAAACATTTTGACAAGAATAATGCTTTTATTAATGAAACTATCATCATCAATAATGACAAAACGTTCTATCACTAATTACAAAAAAAATTACAATGAAATATCAACTAACAAAAAGAAAAATCCACAGTTAACTTAACTTGACTCCAAATTCAATGAAAGTTTAATTTGAATAATTATGTTTTTACGTTATACTAATTTATTCCATAGGGAAATAGTATACCAAAGACAAAGCACAATCCAAAAAATTAAGAAAACAGTTGAAGAAAACTTCAATCTATTTCAGATCTTTTATCAACTTTGCATATTCAAGCTGCTTCTTCTTCATTTGATATTACCTTAATATCTCTATTCTCATTCACATAGCAGATAACAACCACATGACCTATCGGCTGTCTTAGAACCTACACTTTAAGTAAATTAGTTGAAAGGAAAGAAAAAACATATTTATAATATAGAATAGTAACTGATGTGGTAGGATCCTACCACCTCCATATGACACTTGGAGTCAATAACCGTGCTGACCCTGGCAGACAGAGTCGTTCAAATATGGTCCAAAAGAAATTGAACCCAATCCAAGTGATGTTCGAGTTCGATCAAGCTCACTCTGCATACGCATCCCAAGGGGTAGAATCTGGCCTAGATACAAGTCAGCCAATAAGTCTTAGCACCATCTTTGTCTCAACCTCAGGTCTTGGCACCCTTATTATCTTGGTCTCGGATCTCGGCACCATCTCTGTCTCGGCCTAGAATCTTGACATTCTCACTGTCTCGCCCTTGAATCTTGGCACCATCTTTGTCTCTCCCTCAGATCTCGACACCACCTTTGTCTCAGCCTCAGATCTTGACACCATCTCTATCTCAGCTTTAAGTCTCGGCACCCTCACTGTCTCAGCCTCGGATCTCGCCACCATCTCTGTCTCGACATTAGATCTCAATACCCTCACTGTCTCGATCTTGGATCTCAGCACCATTTCTGTCTCAGCCTTAGGTCTCAGTATCCTTACTATCTGAGCCTAATGGCTTAGCACCCTCACTGTACTATCGACCTTGGATTTCGATACCATCTCTGTCTCAACCTCAGGTTCCAGCACCCTCACTATCTCGGCTCCAATCGCCGACACTGTCTATTCTCAAGGCCACTCAATATTGACCTCACTTGCATATCCCTCTTCAGGCCGAATCACTCTACGGAATCCATTGAGAATACGTGAGGACAACGACTACGAATATTCCAAAACATGGGACACCATATAAATGATGAAGCGATTCTGTAGTTGTCAGGTCTGGTCCCCTTGATGTCATCCATTAGACAAATGACATTCGGTTAGCGAAAAGGCTACCAACGGTTGTCAGATCTAGTCCCCCGTTAGTTCACATGGGAATGATGTGTTGGTGCAAGAAGCACTAGATCTTGACTAGAGTTTCGATGTTTGACAATACACCTAGGTCTGATCAGTTTGACCAAGGGTTGATCCAAATAGGGCCTAATGTTTGGATGTGAGTGAGTGAAGTCTAGTCAGACCAGATGACTAGTGAGAAGTCCTAGTCGGTTAGACTAGACAGTGGAAGTCCTGATCTGGAAAATTGGGCAAGGGAAAGTCCTAGTTGTAGGCTAGGCATGGGAAAGTCCTAGTTATAGGCTAGGCAAAGGGAAGTCCTGGTTTGGAGGATTAGGCAGAAGTCTTAGCAAGTCGAGTGCACTAGGTGCAAGTCCATGCAGTGTCGGAGGATCGGGAAGCATGACTAAAGTCCAATCGGGTACGATCAAGAGGATCAGAGGGTTGGCGAAGTCTAGGCGATCTGGAGGACCGAGTCACAGCAAAAAAGTCCTGGGGGTCGAGGACCATGGCTAAGCGGGAAGTCCAACAAATCTGGAGGACTTGTTGGTAAAACTTCTTCCGAGTGGAATGGATAAGGGCGTGTTCCCAGAATGGAACAGTAAGCGTCAAACTAACCTAGGATTTCGTTAGAAATCTGAAGTTAGACCCACAAGGTAAGGTTTATGTTGTTTTGTTTGTTTGTATGCTTGTCTTGCAGAAACTAGGAGCTGGAAGTAAGATAGAGAAAGTAGAGGTGAAGCAAACAAAGACAGCTAAACCAAGTCCGGAGTCAACTCAGGTCAAACCTGAGTCAACTAGTTCCAGTCGATCGGAATGTTGATTCCAGTCGATCGGAGGTGGATAAACGCTACGGACGCCGAAGTCTATCCAGATCCTCCACGTCAGATTGGAGTCAACCTGAATAGAGGTTCCAGTCGATCGGAAGGCTAAGTCAACCGAGGAGAAAGAGGATCGCAGTCTACGTGGGATCGACCTGAGATGCATTTCAGTCGACCGGAAGGTGCTACAAAAGGAGGGTGGGCGTGCACAACTAGGACAATCAAATACAAGCCATCCTCTCCATCCAAGTGGTGTTTCTGAACGCGAACGAGGCTAAACGCTTGCAACCGGGGAAGATCCAAGAGGAGTGCGCGGCGCTCATGAGGACTTCCAGATCGGCAATCAAGAGTTTGACTTTATTGCTTTAATTATGTCTTACTTTCTGTTATTGTGCTTTTATTTATTTGGGCTGTAAGACGGATTTCTCCGCCTCTGAACAACGTTCGGAAAGGAGACCATTAGTGGATGGGCGCCTCCCGTACATAGGCCTTGGACGTACTAACCCTGGAGGGTTAGGAACCAAGTAAATTCGCGTGTTCCTGCATCTTTATCTAATATTCTGCTGCTTATTACTTTGATAGAAACGAATGAATGAAAAGCGACAACGCGCTATTAACCCCCCCCTCTAACACGTTACAAGATCCTACATGATGAAAAGGAAGGTAACGTTCAACATGGAGATTCTCTTTTGACAACTATATAAACCCTACGGGGGTAAGGAGAAGGGGCTCTCTCAATTTTTCATGGGTATTCCACTAAACTCCTTCTCTGTTTTTCTTCTTCTTATTCTTCCTTCTTTGGACACAAGGAGCAAAACTCTAACTTGAGCTTCAAAGTGGCCTATCGGGACCCTACCCAGCGTCATTTTAACTCTCTATTGATATGTCTTTTGGCCTCTTTATCCTTCTCATTACTGATCTCTGGAGGGCATGCACACACTTCAGATTGTTCGTTGACTCGTGACTTGATTGTCTATAGTATCTAATCAGAATAAATTGACTTTGTCTGTGAGAAAACTGAACCAAGACACTGCGATAGTCAACATTATAAGAACTACTAACAACCACAATTCTATCAAAGAAAGGAGCCGCAACGAAGTGGTGGTGATGACACCAGAAGATATAAATAAGCTGGTCTTCAAGGCGATGCAAGAAGCAATGAGGCAACATCCACTCCTGTAGTCGCCGATAGCGAGAGCCCTCAAAAAACTCGTATTTATCGTAATACTGAATCAAATAAATGAAATATTGACCTCTCTACACTAATGTAGCATAGGGATGATTTGGGTCGTCTCTCAACAAATGTAGCGGTTGGATGATAACTCTAAGGATTGAGTTTATTTATTAATTTGGGGTTTTAGGTTAAAATCCCTGATCTAATGACAAGTAAAGTAAACCTAATCTAACTTAATCTACAACTGCAAGGAAATTAACAAGAGTACAAAGGATTTAATGAAATCTATTCTACTTGCACTAAGAAGAAAATCAACAAGGCTAAACTACAAAACAAAGCAACAAACTTCTAACCAAACTACTCAACATTCATTCTCAAAAGGAATTCAAACAACTTGCAACAACTCCTTAAATTCCCTATGGAAACATTCAACAAATCATATGGAAAAAAATTAATAATAGAATTAAGCTCACAAATCAAGATAGGGTGTTGCTTGAGCTCATATCAGTTGGCACGGCGATGGTACTGTGGATGGAAGGAGACTCTGCTCAGATGATTGAATAGATATGGAGAATGACGGCGAGGATCGACTTGATGGTAATTAAGTTCACGGGGAAGTGGGATTAGGGTTCCAACAATACTAAGAATCCTCAGTTCCTTGATCGGCTATAGTGGAAGATGATGGCAACCAACGATGGTTGGCGTCGGGATGAATGAGGATGGGAGATGGCCGCAGTTATGAGGAAGGTTAGAGACGAATTGAAAAGCCCTTTCTCTCACGGTGGATCTTGGTGGATGACAATCAAAGTTTAGTGGTGGCTCCTGATCCTTCGGGAAAATCCCTGATTAATCATCGACGGATGGTGGAATGAAATGCCTCGATGGATTACGTTGATGGTGAGCAAGTACGTGGACGCTTGTCGGAGGAAGGAAAATCTCTTGACCTCACGGTGATTGCCATCGGTGGAGAAACTAGAGCAGAGCTCCAGCGATGATCAAAGAAGAAGCAGAGCAAAGAAGACCCTCCTCTATTTGTGTCTGTGCCTTTTAAATGGCAATTTGGGGTTGTCACTATAACATTCTTAATTCAATCCCAACCTTTGATTTTCTTTGATCTCAGATCTGCATCAACGACTGTGATTATTTAGATCTAAATGTGTAGATGAGATGGATAGATCTGGATGGATGGAGAGGATCAGACCGATCTAAATGAAGGGTCCAAGATCAACCAGATTTCAATCAACAGCTGAGAAGTCTCTAAATCTTGATTTAGGGATGGAATTACTTCAAATCTTAATCCAAGACTTCATATCTTGATCAATAGTGGTGATATATGCGCTCTTGACTTGGATGGATCGGATCTTGATGGATAGCTCAGATCACTCTTGATCTTGGATGAACGGTCCAAATTACTCTAGAACTTGATCGCCTCATTTAAATCTAGTTTTGAGCTCAATTTAATGTGATTTGACTCGAATCCATGACCCCCTTAATTGTCTACAAAGATCACATTCGAATATTTAGCATTTAATCCACTAATATATGATAAATTGCATTAAATCCCAAATATGAGTTCAGCTTGTGAAATGTCATATAAACACACTAATTTAAACGCACAAGAGGTAAAAAAGCACGAATATAAGAACCTAATTATCATGATAAAATAATGGTTATCAAAATCTCTCACATTTATTCTTGCACGTCTCGGACAAGTAAAAAGAACTAAAACTCATCTCCAAATTATTCACTAGCAATACCTCGAAAATAATTAAAGGTAATTAACTAAGATCATCTAAAGATCAAACATTCATGAATTTTATCCCTACATAAATCAATAAGCATGGTGACTTCAATCCATTTGAAACATTGAGTAAGATGCAATCTCACAAAATAGGTATTCACTCAAACTCTCAAAACCATATATGGAGGTGGAGCTCTGACACTTACAACACTTCACTACCATAAAGCTTGCTTGTTTTCTAATTATCCACAACCATAAAGCATAGCATACATGAATCAAAAGGGGTTTATTGAGAATTGAAATGGGATCGAAAGAAACTAAAGGAAGAAAATAGAACAATGAAAGAAAAGAAAACAATGAAAGATTGAGAGAATTGGAGGAATAAACTTGATTAGTTGATTAATTTGATGTGCATCAAGGAGTACATCTTGGTAAATCATAAGTACTTGTAAAGTAAGGTACACCATTTATCAATGCCAAAGCAAAAGATCTAGCCAAACTTCTCTTCAATTGGATAGTTACCCAAAGATCACTATCTTCTTAATTTGATATTCTTCATGGTGCCCCAATTTTGGTACTATGGTGGTAAAAATCTCTCATAAAGCTGACTTTGATCTGAAATCTCCATACAAAATTGGCACACCACAGTCCAAGGTGTTACAATAGTTCAAAGAACTGTTTTGTAGGTCATTGTTTCTATTCTACAGTTGGAAAGAATTTCATAAACTACCTCGCTCCCAATTCCAACATTCACAGTACATCACTTGAATTCTATTCCATATAAACCTCTTACAAAACATACCAACTCCTGACAACTCAGCCAGATGCCCTTGCATTAACTTGAAGTGCTTGAGCAGGTGGGGCAAGTGGTTGTGAATTTCTAAGTGCTTTGACCATAGTTGCAAAGAGAAGAAAGGATTTCAGTGTCCGACTTACCTACATACTTGATATGGACTAAAGTAAAGGATATACCTTCAACATCAAATGGTTAAGACGGTGATTGAGCGCATCTGGGCCCCTTATCGCCCTAATGTGCGCCATCAGATTACGCTTCTCTGTCCCTACCACCTCCACGTCGATGCTCGGACCTGATTCCATGGGAGACCTCATAGTGCCCGAGCCTGAAGGACTGGCCGGCTGCGGCTCTATGAGCTGCTCAGGCTGACAAGGCCTGTCAGTCCTATGAAGGGCACTTAGTCGAGGATGTTGGCCTATGGGTTGTCGGACTACACTTTCGACGGGACCTCGATCGTAGCTACCCGCTTGACCTACCCATCCTGCGTCTCAACCTGCCCGATATGCGCCTAATCAACAAGCTCAGCCTCAACAGCGAGCTCACTCAGTGTTAGAAGGGGTGTCGACCATGCTTTCTTCTTTGGCCTCTCCCCTTGGGCCGTGGAAAGGGGTCAACTGCTTTTCTTCTTCGACCTTGAGGTTGGAGGCTTGACTAAGGATCCTTCAGTTCCTGGAGCGGATGTCGGTACCATCTCGAGCGTCTCTTCCATTATACTGGATCCATCTATCAGTGTTGGTGCAACAGTAGTTGGCAGGGCCTTGCTCCGATTCTCGACCTCTTCGGGAGCCTCTTCAGAAGTCGTCGATGTCACCAATGCCTCGAAGGTCTCTCAGTCTCATTTCAAATATTTGCTGACCAAAGCATCCATTAACATATCTGCTGCACCAAAAAATTAAGACACAATTAGTCATCACAAAAATAAATGAATACACACAACTTAACCAGTGGTTGAAGCAGGTCGACGTTGATAGTAGTGAGACCACCCCCCCCCCCCCCCCCCCCCCCCCCCCCCCCCCAAATTAAGTAGGCCCTCCTCGACCACCAACTTGTTGACATCAAAGAGGAGTCCTTTTAGTAGTTCAAACGCGTTTAGGTAGTCTGACTTTTTCCTATAAATCCTAAAGGGGGGGGGGGGGGGGGGGGGGATTTGGCAGATCGGGCTGCCACTCAGTTGAGAAGTTCAAGGAGTCGGGGGCCTAGTGAAGGAAAACCTAAACTTTAAACCCTTGTGAGAGGTTGGATATTTGTCTAGAAAGTTACATCCCAACCTCACGGTGAAATAGAAGACGCCCTCTTCCATCATCTTTGGGTAAAAGAAGTAATGGAAGAAGACGGGACAGATGGGGATTTGGTAGGTCTGAAATACAAGGGCTACTCCACAGAGGAGTCGGAAGGAATTGGAGGCTAGTTGCTGAAGGGGGATGTGAAAATAGATGGATACGTCCTAGAAGAACTTGGGGAGGGAAAAACAGAGGTTGTCGACTAGCTGGCCATAGAAAAAGGTGATAGAGCGGGGAGGTGGGGTGTTAGGTTGTGGGTCGAGTTTTGGTATCCTAATCCTATAATTGCACGACACTTCAAACAGAACCCTAAGCTCCTCTCTGGTCTTACGGGTGACTGTGGATTGGATACACATGTACCAAGGGGTAGAAGATCCTACTGGGTCCATATCTAGGGCTCAAAAGAGAAAGAATAGAGAAGGGGGGAGAACTTATGGGCAAAATGAACGGAGCGGAGGTAAGAGCGAGTTCGTCGACAATGAATAGAGGGAACGAGAGCAGAGACGAGGAAGGAGAAGGAGAGGAAGAAGGGAATAGAAGCAATGGTGAGCATCGTGCGTCCGCCCCCATCCCTATTATACTTGTAGCCTCATTCGGCTAAGTCGTCCGATCGGCCAAACAAAAAGGAGGGATGCATTGTGGGTTCTCTGATCTGGCTCGTTGTCCCATCAAATCTTGACAATTATGATGATTTGATTGTCGCATCGGACACCGCACCCACGTTAACACGTCTCGAAATGACACACAACAGATAAGGCCTGCATGGGGAAGGCGCACATCACCTCGCTCAAGGGCGTGTGCGATCGGCCCCACCCTTTCATGCAGGCCCGCTTCACCAATTTGGTGCTTGACTTTCTTGACCCGCATTTGGCCTAGGCCCGTAACAAGAAACTGGTCTAGTGAATTTAACTCACGTCTCCTTCGATTAAATTCGTTGGGGAGACTTGGTATTATGGGTTGATATACCTTGGTCAAGAAAGTCAATTATAATTCCAAGGGAGATAACACGTCATATGACCCGACTGGCTCTATGCTTGACTGGTTCTGTGCCCGATCGACTCCATGCCCGACCAGCTCCGTGCCCTATCGACCTCATGGCCTCTCGGACAGAAGTCAACCCCCCAGTCGGCTCAACCTCACTGAGTCTGTACTTTTGCTTAAGTAGCTCCACTCAATCATCATTATTTCCCTCACTCATCCCACTTGACAATGCGACACGTAGAATGGTAAAATACTCAACGGTAGATTATCTACCATATTAATACAGCATGACCTTCTACCGTACTAAGCATGGGTGATGGGACCCTCCCCTACCGCAATGGGATATTTTCTTTACCTTCGATGTGACATCTCCTCCGATAACTCTATAAAAGAATTTCACTTCCCGCGAGCTCAGGGATGCACGCGCATATGCACACACTCTTTACTCTCATTTTCTACTTTTCCTATTCTTCTTCTCCATCTTCGATCTACGAAGGGCTGATTTGGACGTCGGATTGGTTGAGTCAGGGCACCCCTGGCTTCCATTCTAATTCTCTATCTTTTTTTTTAAGTCCTGTAGGATCATGGTCTTCTTCCAACGGCTCATGGACTCCATGCAATCTCGTTAACGCAAAAGTCAGATGTCCGATGACTCATCTGTAGGCGATCTCAAACAAGAACATCTTATTTTTGGATGGTTTGCAAAAAAAAATTAAGCCAGAGAGAGTAATTTGTTTAAATTAAATGAGCTTTGTAATTTTCTGAAAGTTGTAATTTTCTTTACCTTCGATGTGACATCTCCTCCGATAACTCTATAAAAGAATTTCGCTTCCCACGAGCTCAGGGATGCACGTGCATATGCACACACTCTTTACTCTCATTTTCTACTTTTCTTATTCTTCTTCTCCATCTTCGATCTACAAAGGGCTGATTTGGACGTCGGATTGGTTGAGTCAGGGCACCCCTGGCTTCCATTCTAATTCTCTGTCTTTTTTTTAAAGTCCTGTAGGATCATGGTCTTCTTCCAACGGCTCATGGACTCCATGCAATCTCGTTAACGCAAAAGTCAGATGTCCGATGACTCATCTGTAGGCGATCTCAAACAAGAACATCTTATTTTTGGATGGTTTGCAAAAAGAATTAAGCCAGAGAGAGTAATTTGTTTAAATTAAATGAGCTTTGTAATTTTCTGAAAGTTGTAATTTTCTTTACCTTCGATGTGACATCTCCTCCGATAACTCTATAAAAGAATTTCGCTTCCCGCGAGCTCAGGGATGCACGCGCATATGCACACACTTTTTACTCTCATTTTCTACTTTTCTTATTCTTCTTCTCCATCTTCGATCTACGAAGGGCTGATTTGGACGTCGGATTGGTTGAGTCAGGGCACCCCTGGCTTCCATTCTAATTATCTGCCTTTTTTTTAAGTCCTGTAGGATCATGGTCTTCTTCCAACGGCTCGTGGACTCTATGCAATCTCGTCAACGCAAAAGTCAGATGTCCGATGACTCATCTGTAGGCGATCTCAAACAAGAACATCTTATTTTTGGATGGTTTGCAAAAAAAAATATTAAGCCAGAGAGAGTAATTTGTTTAAATTAAATGAGCTTTGTAATTTTCTGAAAGTTGTAATAAATAACAAAAAACCTTTTAATATTTTTTCCATTGCCGGGACTTGAACCCGGGTCTCTCGGGTGAGAGCCGAGTATCCTAACCAACTAGACTACAATGGAATGACAAACATATTATGATATAGACGTTATTATTTTAATTATTAACATATATCTGCAGGAACATATTAATTGTTTTAGTAACTACCTTTCTTTGGTTCGTCCACTAGATAAATTTGAAAGTGCAAGTAGCTCCTGATACGACATCCTAACTGTCTTAATAGTTCGAGCACGATAAGTGTAGGATGCCCTACATAAAAATCAAACCTTATATGCATGAGTATGGATACCCAGTGGCATCCCCAAGATTTTCAATCAAGAAGGTGAATTCAATAAATTAAAAAAAATTAACATAATATAAAATATATAATAAAAGTATATATTAACTTCAAATATTTTTGAAATATCATATTTTGAAAATATTGAAGAATAGCTTCATTATCAACTGTGTCAAACATATTTCGCTCAATATATGATATCAAATAATTATTTATCATATTGTCTCTCAACCAATTATGAAGTGAGGTTTTGATTATTTTCATTGTTGAAAATACTCTTTCCACCATTGCAGTTGCAACGGGTAATAATAATGCTAACTTCAAAAGTAAATATACCAAAGGATATAGTCGATGTTTTTTTAATTGAACCATCCTTTTAGCAAGCTCACTAATCCCCGCAATCTCAGAGAATTGACTACTACTTCGCATGTCAAAAATAAAGTTATCAAATTAGTATTCAAGTTGCATTAACTCTATGGAGGAGAAATCAGATGGATAAAATTGAGCAAACTAAAGTAATTTTCTCTTATCATAAGTAGAGAATGAATCTTATGGATCAAAATAAGTTATACATAACGACAACTATGTGTTCACCTCATTAAAGTGACTGTTCCACTCTTGAGATTGCAAATCTATCAATTCATAAAATATTTTAGTGCAATAATAGTGCAGATTTGTCCTTCCTTCAATACTTCATTGTGATCTCCCATGAAAGGCTAACAAGTCTTCCATGTGCGGGTGACTATCTCATATTTAACACAAAATAAAGAAACTTCATTTAGTAACAAATCCCAACCATCATCTCTCCTGGTTTGCAGTTGTTGTTTGCTTGATCTTACAAGAATTATAACATTTACAATGTCTTGATCTTTTCTTGCAAAACTTACGATAAATTATTCATGACTCCCAAGAAATTCTTTAATAAGTGCATCTGAAATATGAATTCATATTTTTTCCATCAATTCCAACATATTATTTGCTTGCACCCTTTGCTTATGATCTTTTCTCTCATCTTCAACAATTAAAAGGGCATCAATAACTAAATGATACAAGCATATCAAACTCAATAATGTATTATAATGTGAACCTCAAGGTGTATTCCTAGCTCCTTTCAATGTCTTCTCTTGATTCATACCTCGCCTAGTAGATATATCATCATTGCAAATTCGTTCAATAACTTTTTCAAATTGTTTCGAAGTATGCCTCTTGACACTTCAACAATATTGTTCATATGTGCAACCACATCAAAAAAAAATAGAAATCCTCATGTGATTTGCAGCAACAGATACAAGTGTAAGTTGCAGTTGATGAGCAAAACAATGAACATAATAAACAGACTTATTCTCCATCATAATTAAGCTTGTTAAGTCATTGAATTCTCCTCTCATATTGCTAGCTCTATTGTATCCTTGCCCTCGCAAATTAGATATAGATAAACCATATTGGCACAATAAAGAATCATTAACAATTTTAAGTGATAAGATAGCAATGTCACTTACATGTACAATGCCTAGAAAGCATTCGATGATATTTCTCCTTTCATCTACAAACTGTAACGTAACTGTCATTTGCTCTTTAACAGATACATCACGAGCCTTATCAACCAATATAGTAAATAATTCATCATCAAGATCTCCAAGAATAGAATTAGTGGTTAAATAGGCAATGGATCTGATAATTAATATCTTATTGAATTTTAGGTTATGTCAGTTTGAGGTTTGAGGGAGCATTTTCCAGTGCAACTGTATTGATATCCTTATTATGGTCAGCAAGAAATCTTAACAGTTCAAGAAAATTACTATGATTGAGTGAGTTTGTGGATTCATCATGACCACAAAATGGTAATCTTTGATGCACAAGAAATCTTATGCAATCAATTGATGCTGTCAAACGAACATGATAATTGATAGTTATCTGACTAGATTGATTGACCAAATAAGTTTCAATATGTTATTTTTTATTCATTAAGTCATATGCTGCCATTATACACCTATTGTGAATGCTACTCTGATTTCCAACATGTTCATCAAACTTATCTTTCTTTCTCCAATTCTTAAATCCCTCAGTAACAAAAGAATCATCACCACTTTGAGTACCATGTTTAGCTTTGAATAAATAACAATAAAGAAAGAATCCATAATAATTTCATGCTTTGATCCGTGGTAGGCTTGAAGAGAAATAAACACCAAATAACTCTGAGAACTTAAGTGCTCTACCTTGATTTCTTACTGATTAGGAATTTGCATCTAAAGTTTGGCGCATAACATATCGAACCAACACATCAATTTAGTTTCTTTCTGCAAATTCTACAGAATTCCATAAATTCCATAGTTTGTTACCATTCCAAATCTCCCGACTTTGAACTACTCTCCTCTCGTTTTGCTCTTGCATGATAATGGAAAGACCATGAGATTAGTTCAACTATCCAACAGCTCCTACCCACGTTCGAAAAACTAATTCAGAATCTAGCTGAAGGAATTAGGGCTGCCAAATTCATAGAAATAGATTTTGATCTATTGAAAAAAAAACTGCTGCATTTCAAAAGTATTATAGAATCAAGTTCAAGGGAGTTTCAAGAACTTTAATAGCAGGAAGTGATTAAACAATTTATGAATCAATTCAACCAGGGCTTTGTCTGATCTATAGTCAGATTTCTTTTCCTCACAACAGCTTCCAAGTTCCTGTTTCCTTGCACTATATGTCACTGATCCATTCTTCAAAATTATAGTGATGCTACCATCCATTTAGGGATCTTCTAAGATTGAATTCCTCTATGCAATTAATGAATTCAACAATCAAATTCAGAACTCATATTAAAGAACTCTAGAAATGGAGCTAATTTCTGAATTTTTTGGGGTTCCAGAATTCAGTTTCGGAATTCTGAGTTCAAGGTAATTTCAGCTTAGAATATGGAGAGTTCAGCTTATCAAAGCATAGCATTTGACGCTAGGCTAGTAGGAGCTTAATTTGAATTTATTGCTGGTAAGAAACATTCAATAAGGGTTGGCACAAAGACTGGTTCCCTTTTGTTTTTTTTTTCTTCTTATATTGCAGTTTTCTGCATTTTCCATATGGAATTTAGGATGGTTCTGCTGTCTATCAAGTATCCTTCATTGGAAGGAACATTTTAGCTCATTACAGCTGTTAAGCTCTCAAACTAACAATTCAAACTTCCTCATCAACAACAACACTTCTTAAGCTGAAAATTCTGTTCATCAAAATCTGCCTTTGCATTCAACAGCAGCTCCCAGTTAAAAATTCCAGAAATCTAATTCCCATTCCAGAGTTTCAGAATTGAAGACCCAAGGAAATCTCAACTCACCTTAAGAAGGGTTTAGCTTAGGGAAAGGTATCATTTAACACTGAATTGATAGGAGAGTGAATTCAGATTGGCACAACCTTAAGAATTTGGCTGATTTCAATTCCAGCAGCTACCTTTTTGAGTCAGTCATAGCCTCAGATTCACCATTAAGGCAATCAAAATGAGATTTCAAACTTAATGAATTCCCCAAATCTCCTTAGCAAGGCTGAATTTGAGTTCAAATAATTCTCTTATTGTGCCCCTCTCCATCTTCTACTCAGCCCCTGTAGTTTTTTTTTCACAGCCCCTCGGTTCTTTTCTATCTTTTTTTTCTTCTCTTCCTTCCCCTTCTTGAGATACTTAGAGACTACATTGAAATCCAGCTGCTAGAGGAATTTCCTGCTTAGAGCTAGCTGTTGTAATCCTAGTTTCTGAGATACCACAGATTCAAGTTCAGAAATTGGAATACTACAGATCTAAGTTTCGGGAATTTCAATTCAAGAGAGTCCTTTATTTAACCATGAAGAATTAAGCTTAGGGAGATGATTCATTCAATACTGAAGTGTTTTGGCACTAAAATTCAAAACAAGGCTAACTAGAACCTCATCAATACTTGGCATAGAGGTTAAATCCTGCTCCAGCAATCCAGTAGTTTTCATTTTTTTTTTCTGTTTTCTGTTGATTATGGTTCAGAATTTCGGATCAGAAACATTCCAAGTTTTGAATCTTGTCGAGGTTGGAGAGGTTGTAACCCACTTGATAATGAAAGGGTGGGGACTCCTCTTGAGGTTGTCTAATGATCAGAAAATCAAGAGAACTGTAAGCTACAATAGAATTTCAGCAATTGTGAGAAGCTGAAATGCAATTCACAATACTTCCATCTTTTTTTACTTCTTGACAGAATTTAGTTTCCTGAAATTGACTTTGAGCTTTGAAAAAAAGTCTTCATTTAACTTAAGAGGATCGGATCATGATCACTGATGTCAATCCCTATGTGGTGTTGATCCATTCGCACTTGTACCAATTCAACTTCTACATACCAAATTTGTTCCCTACACAGCTTGAATTCTTGAATTTTACCACTTCTTCCCAAACTATTACTGATGTACAGTTGTTAGCAACTGAAATTTCTCTTGGATTGCAACATCATTTAACTTTCTACAACCCTTGAATTGATTTCGCACTTCAGAATTTCCAATCAACTTGTAATAGGGAACCTCCATGAACCCCAAGCACATTAAATTCCCCCACACTTAAAATTTTGTCAATTCTAACTCATCAAGAAATTCAACCAAAACTCTCAATGGAAGTAGGGCAAAGTAAAGTTGACAAAAGGAAAACTTGTGGATGAGTTATTCAACTAGAAATTAAAAGGAAAAGAATTCAAAGAACAGGGAAAAGAATTATCCTTCATCATGTTCATGCACACATATGCTATCGTAATTTCAAAAAGAGCAAAGTTCTAGAGTTCAATTGTCATCAGTGCATATCACACAAAAAGTCAATTAGGAGTAGGTATGTAGTAGTCTTCACTAGATAATTTTTGGCAATCAAACTCAATTAATCAAATTAGAGTCCATCACCACACTAACCAATACATGCAAGTAAAGCATTCGATAATGTCCAACGACCTAAAATATGATGGTCTAACTTAAAAATCTATTAGGATTCTCAAGAATATTACTAAACAACATACTTGGAGAATTTTATTCAAAACCAAATGTTAAAATGCAAAGTATGAAAGATAAATATCAAAGTAAAGTATGAAGGCAAGAAGCAATTATTCAAAGCAAAATAAAAAGTGTAAAGATAAAGAAAATTATGAAGAAAAATAAAAGAAAAAAATGAACTCCCATTTATTCCTGATAGTTGAAGGCGATTCAAAAATAGAAGTCACGCCATTAATGGGATGGTCCGGGTGAAGGAAAGAGTTATCCTCATGTGATCAGTGTCATGATGTAATACTTCCTTTATTGTTGTCTCCTCGTTAGTCCCTACAGGTGGTTGGAGACGGTTAGATGCAAAATCCACTGTGAAAGTGGAATGCTATGCATTGAAGTATAAACCTCTCCTCCCACCATTTGCTCTTTGAAAAGTCATCCTAGAGGTTGGAGATGGTTCAGTTGAAGCAACGACTCCGGAAACCTATAGAAGGAATGAGAAAACACCTCCCGCATGCATGTGGGGTAAGAAAAAGATAGAATAATATCAATCTCTACAAAGCATGAATCTAAAAATGAACCACAACCAATAAAATCAATTACAAGTACCTCTATGAAATTTTCTAACAAATCATAAAAGACACTAACCTTGTGATGGTGAAAGGTACCTGAAGGTTCTAGAAAAGTGAATGTAACCTCCTAGTTAGGTAAGAACTCAAGCTCTGGTTCAAGTGGTGGTGCAATCAAAGAAAGTAATTCTTGGAGTTTTTCTTCCACAGCACAAGTCCCTACACTTTCCTTATCATCAAATACATCATCAGGTTCAGTTAAGAGTTTTGGCTCTAGTTCAGGTGATTGTACAACCAAAGAAAATGATTCTTGGGACCTCCTCAGCATAAGTCCCTACACTTTTATGATCAATAATTGCACAAACAGACTGAGTTGGCTACCAATCATCATCAGCAACACATGTATCATCAACAATATCTGCAATAATACTAATATAAGAGTTAGGATCAACAATAACTATATCATCACAATAAAAAAAAATTAGAGTCTTATAGAGCAATGCAAGCAGGGTCAAGGCTGTCATAAGCTCTACAATCCATCTCCTACAACACTTGATACCAGTCAGAATGCCTCCTGAAGAAAGTTGATTGGACGTTGTACTAGCATTTGGTTGATGGATAACATTATTTGATCCAAGTTGATCTGGCAATTCTATAGTTTTGCTTTAGTTTTCTGTTGTTGATTGCCTTATCTTCTTTAGTTCCTGCATTGATCCATCAAGTTCCTATATTGATGTCTCCATTTGACTGTGAGCAGGAGTATCTACATTCTAACCCTAGAATGTCTTTTAGAGAGCTAATTCGATATGCTGGATTGGATGTGACCAGGTAGAAATATAATCATCCTAAAATACCTGTGGGCTTTGATATGCTATGGCTCAATAAATTGACCTTATGTATCCTCATATTTGAAATGTGAATGGTCCACCCAATTAGAATTATAGGTATTTGAAAATGACTCATACCTATTTTGCTACTCCATGGGTGGGTAGTACTACTGGTCAGGCTGATAATACTGAGGTTGCTCAGGAATCCATTGTTGCATGTCCCCCCATACATGTAGTTTGGTTGTTCTCTCCAACCAGAACCATAAGTCTCGTTAAAACCTCGATAATGCTGATAATATTTACTCATAAACGAAATCAAAAGATGTGGGAATATATAAGATCAAACACATGGATATATAAACGTTAAGCACATGACACAATTTGTTTTTCAAATTTTTTATAGAAAAATAGAAAAGACAAACAATCCTAAAATTATTAAACACCGCTAACATTCCCTGACAACGGTGCCAATTTGATAAACCTGTATTTGTCATGATATAGGATCAAATAAATGAAATACCAACCTCTCTACACTAATATAGCATAGGGATGACTCAGATCATCTGCCAACAAATGTAATAGCCGGATGATAACTCCTAGGATCGAGTTTATTTATTATTTTCAATTTTGGGATAAATCCCTAAGCTAATGACAATTAAAGTAAACCTAATCTAACTTAATCTACAGCAGCAAGGAAATTAACAAGAGCACAAATTATTTAATAAAATCTATTCTACTTGCACCAAAAAGAAAAATCAAGAAGGCTAAACTATAAAACAACTTGATTCATGCAAGTAAAAACAAGAAACCTAAATTAACCTAAACTACCATATTCGAAGAAAATAATGAGTAACAACAATCAACCCTAAGTAGGATCATATAAGCAACAAACCTCTAACCGAACTACTCAACATTCAATCTCAAAAGAAATTCAAACAAACTTGCAATAACTCCTCAAATTGTCTATGAAAACATTCAACAAATCGTATGGAAGAAAATTAAGAACATAATTAAGCTCTTGGATCAAGCTAGGGCTTTGTCTGAGCTCGTATCAGTTCGCACAGTGGAGGTACTGTGGATGGAAGGAGACTCTGCTCGGATGATTGAATAGATCTGGAGAATGATGGCGATGATTGACTTGATGGTAAAAGTTTGCAGGGAAGTGGGATTAGGGTTCCAAATATGCCCAAGGTGGATGGAAGGAGACTCTGCTCATCATATTCCATGTTGGCAATCCACTCACCAAGGGCTTGGCGCCCAAGGTATTTTATGTGCATGTTATGAATAGGGAGTTCTCCTTATGGAAGAAGAATTCATCTAGTGGGAATCTATATATATTTTATTACTCTATATTTATTAATAAAGACAAATATTTTATTTTGATTATTGTACGTACTTAAAGTTTAAAATATTAATGGGGATTTATATGTTTGTTTAACACTCTGAAATAAAGTATCATAATTTACTACTGCAGTTTAGCATTTGGTATTTTTAAATATGACATAGATTTCTTTTGGAATCATAAGATTTGGATCATGATTTGCTATTGTAGTTTAGCATAAAGTATTTGTAAATATGATCAGACCCTTTTGGGTCATTCAGGACTAATTGAAATTGACATATACTGTTCACATTTCATATAATTTTTATACTACATATTCACATCTTGATCTATATCATTAAAGACATTGGTATTGTGATTGTTGTTGGTTTATTACAGACATATATAGTAGCTATAACCTCTTTAATCCTATACCAATGAATTTAATGGACCGGATTCTTTACAGGGGTATTTTTATACCCATAGAGTTTGATATCAATTAAAGTTATAGTCATATATTATATACACATCACATGTAGTCCAAGTGGAAGATTGTTAGATTTAATCTCTTAAAGTGGACTTAATTATAATTTGTATATGTGGATACGAACTAAACCCATTTAAATGATCTAACTAAGGTTTATCAGATTTTGGATTTTCGGATATGAATTAAATATGTAGAATTTGTTAGTTCGATCCGTTATTATTTATAAGCTAATAACAAATCGAATTTCTATATATAGGGTTTGATCCCTGAGGGTTTAGGATTTTAATTGACATCTTACTTTGTTTTCTATTGACAAAGGTTTTATGGCGCCGTCATCCTAATTCCCTTAGAAGACCACCCTTTTGCTTTCGCTTCATCTTCTTTCACAGGGATCGAGCAGTTGATACTGTAGGACAAAGACAATGGCTCTCCAATCAGATTCTTTGTCATTATATTTATATTTTACTATATTATGTCATGTTTCGTTGAAACTAGATCCTTGTTCTTTTAGTTTCAATTATCCAAGTTCTTATTCGCTTTATAAAACTTATGGGACTTAAGATTTACAAGTTCTTTCAGAGCTGCCCTAACACTCGTAGAGGATCAGTTGGGGTGGGCAATATAATCAACTCAATACCTAGCTGAGTCCAATGAAAATGCAATCAAACTTTGTCTGTGCCATTTGGCTTTTTCATTCTAAAGCCATGTACTGATTGCAAAGGTCGAAACTGAATTGGATTAAGCGGGGGTGATGGAGAACACTTCTTTCTTTCACAAAGTTGCTCAAAAAAGATTTAAGAGAGCTTTGGGATGGTGATATACTCTTTTGTTGGATCAGGAGCTAGCTCATTGTAGAGCATGTCACTAATTTTCTTCGAGGAGTTGTGGTCAGCAGGATGTCTTTGAACATCACCTATATAAACAAGTCCCCCCTCTTTGCAAACTGGTCGAGCCATTTTCCATACTGGAGAATGAATCTGCACTTAAGAAAATGGGACCTCATTGTTGGAATATCCACCTTGCTGGCTGCATGATTAACGTTTAGTCCACTTGCATTAATGTTGAAGAGTCTTTTTATGTTTGTTTTAAATTAGTTTGTCTATCTCGAGACTTAGGGAACTCGAAAGGTCATTTTGTAAGGTGGTTAAATAGGCTACCAGTTACTCTGTTTTGGAAGAGAGAACATTGTTTTGTTTGAAGCTTGTCTTCCTCATCAGTTCGTTTGCTTTCTTGTTCTTTGCTTTTCCCATGAGTTATCTAGATACCTTGACAAAACTTGATATCGTATCAGAGCTCATCGATTCCTAATACCTGTGCCTTTTCTTATTTAATCAGTTTTCTTCAAATATTTTCAACAATTTTTCAAAATGTCTTTCAACAAAGGCCCACCTGTTTTGGATGGGAAGAATTATTTCTCATGGATTATCAAGATCGAGTCTTACATGCGTGCTCAGGATTTGTGGTATACAGTAGAAGAAGAAGACCTGCCGATGCCCGGAGAAGATGCAACGGAGGATAAACTTCGCTACAAAAATCACACCATCAACAAACACAAAGCTGTTTCCCTTTTGCATGATGCTCTAACTGAGAGTATGTTTACCAAAATTGCAAACTGCAACACACCAAAGAAGATATTTGATCGTTTGAAGGCCATTCATGAAGGTGGTGATCAGATTCGAAAAATTCAGATTCGAAATCGTATCTCAGATTTTGAAGCAAATCGAATGAGTTGCAAGGAGACTGTTCAAGATTACTATGATCGTACAATCGAGATAGTGAATGAGATTCGGTCTCTTGGTGGGGAATTACCTGAAGAAAAGGTTGTAGAAAAGGCGATTATGAGTCTCCCGAATAAATTTGAGGCAAAGTTGTGTGCCTTAGAAGAAACTGACAAACTGAAACAAATTACTTTTCTAGAACTTATTGGTGCTTTGCAGGCTTCTGAAAAACGAATGCAAATCAGACCCCCAGAGGTTGAGGATGTGCACCAGAAAACCGAAGTCTTATTGTCTGCAGAGAATCTCGATCTCAGTAATTTAGCAATCAGCAGAGGAGCATCAAATTTGCAGGCTCCAAGCCAGGGAGGTTATGTGCAACAAAATCTGCTGAAAAAAGGGGGAAATCGCAGAGAAATCTACGAACCTTGCCCCCACTGTAAGAAGACAAACCACCGAGCTCAATTCTGTTTCTACCATCCTGAAGCTATTTGCAAAGGTTGCGGGGAAACAGGGCATGTTGAAAGAGTCTGTATACACAAAAATCGGGCGAAAGAACAAGCAAACTTGGTGGAGCTTGCTTTGTTTGACGAAAAATACAACTTAGAAATAGCATTCTGCACTGAAGCCTCACCTGATTTTGTGGAAATAACATACTCTGTTGATGAAACTACTACACAATCGATAAAAGGTTGGATTCTTGACAGTGGGTGTTCTCACCACATGTGTTGTGACAGATCGTTACTCTTCAATTTTAGAACTCAAGAAGGAAGAGCTGTGAGGTCAGCTACAGGGCACACCACTCCAGTGTTGGGTATTGGCAGCATATACTTATCTAGAGGGAAGACACCCATGATCGTGGACGATGTCTACTATGCACCTGGTTTAACCCAAAATCTGCTGAGTTTTGGGCAAATCCTGAGGCAAAAAATAGAAGTCTTGGTTCGAGGACTTCACCTCTACATCACAGACCCAAGAAATCACTCAGTTCTTCATGCTGAGCTACAGCCAAATAATTTTTTTATCTTCAACACTCATCCGTTTCAACCTGAAATTTCAATGGTATTCTCTGCAGAATCTCAACTCTGACACAATCATCTTGGTCACTATGGAATAAAAAATCTGAGATTATTACAAAAAAATGGGATGGCCAAGCATGTTCCAAACATTGAATTTGTGGAAAGTTGCTGCCCAACGTGTCAAAGAGGGAAGCAGACCAGGCTTCCATTCAAACAGAATTTTTCAAGAGCTAAGAACAAATTGGATTTGATTCATACTGACATCTGTGGTCCAATTAAAGATGAATCTTGGAGTGGAAGTAAGTATTTTATTATCTTTATTGATGATTTCACACGTTACTGTTGGATATATTTCATGAAGAACAAATCTGAGACATTCAATGTATTCAAAATGTTTAAAGCTGCTGCAGAAAGGCAAGCTGAAAGGAAGATAAAGGCATTGCGTTCTGATAATGGCGGCGAGTACATTTCCACCATGCTCCACAACTACTGCAAATTAGAAGGTATCACTCATCTTTACACTGCTCCATACACACCGCAGCAAAATGGGGTTAGTGAACGGAAAAATAGGACGATTATTGAGATGACAAGGTGCTTGCTTTTTGAAAAAAATCTTTCCAAAAAATGTTGGGCTGAAGCAGCTGCCACTGCTGTGTATTTGTTAAATTCTTTACCTTCAAAGATGTTGGATGGAATAACAGCTTATGAAATGTGGCATGATGAAAAATTATCTTTGAATCACTTACGTGTTTATGGTAGTATTTGCCATGTGCATGTTCCTGATGAGAAAAGAACCAAATTAGATGAGAAGTCTAAGATTGGGATTCTTGTTGGTTACTGCTTTGGGATAAGGGGGTATCGGGTGTTTGATCCAGTTGAGGAAAAAATTATCATTAGTAGAGATATAGTTTTTGAGGAGGACAAAGAGTGGGATTGGACTGAAAATTGTATTAAAAATTCTAGTGTTATAGTTTCTGATGCTCTGTCTAAAACAGATCAAGAGGCGACAAAGGAGCAAACCACTCCCTCCTGGCCCATAATGAATGAACAGGTGACCACACCATCTACTCCAGAAATTGTTCAAAATGAAGATCAAGCAGGAAATGGTGAACCCCCTGATCTCCACGATGCAGAATCAACACCAGGTATTCCTGGTGATAATGAAAATGAAATTTCTGATGAGAATTCTGATGGTGAAAATGTTTCAGCTACCCCAATAAAAACCCGAAGTCTGGCTGACATATATGCCCAGACTAATATTGCTCAATTAGATGCAGATCCATCCACCTTTTCTGAAGCAGCAAAGGATGAAAAATGGTGGCTTGCTATGGGAGAAGAATTAAACTCTATCGAGCAAAACAATACATGGGAACTTATGGACAGACCAGTTGGAAAAAGTGTTGTAGGGGTCAAATGGATTTACAAAACCAAGAGAAATTCAGATGGGAGTATTAACAAGTTTAAAGCTAGACTTGTGGCAAAAGGATACGCTCAAAAACAAGGAATCGACTACAATGAAGTGTTTGCACCAGTGGCCAGGTTGGACACAATCAAGATGATCTTAGCTTTGGCAGCAGTCCAGGATTGGGAGGTACATCATATGGACGTCAAGACGGCATTTTTGAATGGAGTGTTGGAGGAAGAAGTGTATATATACCAACCAGAAGGTTTTATAGTTGATGGACAAGAAAACAAAGTTTATCGCCTGAAGAAAGCCTTGTATGACTTAAAACAAGCGCCACGCGCATGGAATGACTGCATTGATGGATATTTGACAGCAAGTGGTTTCACTCAAAGCTATGCCGATTACTCGCTGTATGTGAAAAGAAGTGAAAACCAGGTTTTGTTGGTCTCTGTTTATGTTGACGATTTGCTTATTACTGCCAGCAACCCGTCTCTGATTATAGGTTTTAAAGATTCAGTCATGAAGGAGTTCCAGATGACAGATTTGGGTTTAATGACATATTTTTTGGGAATGGAAGTTCATCAAAAGAAGGGAGTTGGAATATTTGTAGGACAAACCAAGTATTGCATGGATCTACTGCATAAATACGGGATGAATGAAGCCAATCCAGTTGTTTGTCCTACTGACTACAAAGGAGCAATAACCCCTGTTACAGGAAATAAAAAACTTGATGCTGCTATTTATAGAGGTATTGTGGGAAGTCTGATATATTTGTCCCATACCAGACCTGATCTGAGTTTTCTGGTGAATCTTCTCTCACGCTACATGAGTCAACCAACCTCAGCACATTTGGCAGCTTGCTAAACGAGCCCCTAGGTATGTAAAAGGCACAATGGACTTGGGCCTGTTTTTCCCTGCAACAGGCAACAACGAAAGCTTCACAAGTTTAGAAGGTTACTCGGACAGTGACTATGCCGGGGCAGAGGATGCAAAAAGTACTTCTGGTTACATCTTTTACCTCAACAAAGCTCCTTTCTCCTGGAGCACAAAGAAACAAGATGTTGTGGCGCAATCAACGGCGGAAGCAGAATACATTGCGGCAGCTCTCGCTAGAAATCAATGTACATGGATTCGACAATTGCTATCAAACATTGGTTTCGCACCAGAAGCAGCAACTCCTTTGATGATTGACAACCAAGCTGCCATAGCAATTGCAAAGGATCCTACTCATTTTAGTCGAGCAAAACATATCAAAGTTCGTTACCATGCACTCCGTGAAGCCGTCAAGGACAAAGAAATTCAGCTCATACATGTCCCTACCGAAAATCAAAAGGCTGATATGCTGACAAAAGCACTTCGGAAAACCTTGTTTATTCATCATCGAGATAGGATTGGCCTCAAATCATTAAGGTTCCTGGATGCAGCCAAACATGGAGGATAGGGGGAGTGTTGGAATATCCACCTTGCTGGCTGCATGATTAACGTTTAGTCCACTTGCATTAATGTTGAAGAGTCTTTTTATGTTTGTTTTAAATTAGTTTGTCTATCTCGAGACTTAGGGAACTCGAAAGGTCATTTTGTAAGGTGGTTAAATAGGCTACCAGTTACTCTGTTTTGGAAGAGAGAACCTTGTTTTGTTTGAAGCTTGTCTTCCTCATCAGTTCGTTTGCTTTCTTGTTCTTTGCTTTTCCCATGAGTTATCTAGATACCTTGACAAAACTTGATACTCATAAGTCTCCATACTCAGATTAACAAAGTGCAAGACTCTTCTGAACTTCATCAGATCAGCATAGTTGATCATTACAACTCGATCGAGAACTCCAAAGAAATGATCAAGCTCTTTTCCTTGACTGCTCTAGAACAGTGTAAAATGTGACTGAAGTTGCAAACATGATTCTAGATTGTTGCTCGTGAAGCAGCACATGGTAGCCGATCACAAACTACCTTTGCAAAAGCAACTTCTTGATCCAAATAATCCTGATCACGACAATCCATCCCTGGTTTCTTGTTATTCTAAACTGATAGATCTAATTATTTGTCTGTGTCAATTTGAACTGCCTTCGATACATACACTGAATACAGGAACTAGTAGGACCCTCAGATCCATTGCGAGCTCTACTCACGGTTGAGCAATGAGATTTGGCAGATCTGAGAATCTGTCTGACCTCACAAGAAAGAAAAAAAAAATACATACATACATATGGGTGCCCATGCCCAGCACCTTATTTTTTGTAATTTTGCCGATTAGTTTATTAATTAACTGGGTGGTCGCCAAACAGCGTAGCTTTCGAGCATAATTATATATGTATAAGCGTATCGGTCGAATCTTTTCATGTGGATTCGTCCTTTGATTTTGTCCTTGTGTTTAAACTTGATGGAACTGGTGACAAAGAGAGATCAGACTGGAGCAGAAGGAGTGATGGAGACGACTATGACCGCGAGGCAGCGTGTGGTGGACCGCCCGGCCGGCAGCTCCGCGGGACTCGTCGTTTTCGTCGCCATGCATGGCCTGACCCTACGCGCGCGCACCAACAAGACATGCAGCATGTTCCTTTCTTCCTTTGGTTGATCATCAACTGTCTTTTCGCTGCTTGAAAAGACGCTAATAAATTACATGGCAGCAATTAAAACAGCGATGTTTTTTCCAATGTATTCGAATTAATTATTGTATTTAATTGAATTGATTATTATGGGATAGATTTATTAAAATAAATAAAAATATAAAATTAAAGATAATGTCCTCTCTATATAGTAATCAATTATAATTTTTTAATTTATTTTCTTACAGATAGTCGTGAGATTGACAATATAAAACCAAGCAAATTCTATCTTTTACTGAAATATTCGAATCAATTGTTACATTTCCATCCATCCGTCTAAAGATAATTTTTAAAATTAAAAAATAGAAGATAATAAAACGGAAGTGATTGATATAAATTTTAAAAAATTTGCTATATGAATTTAAATTATAAATATTTAAAATTTTTATAGTAGATATCCAAGTTATATAAACTTGTAAGTTCAGGAGCAATTTTGCTTTTTTTTTAATTGAAATATAAATTTAAAAAGGAGCAATTTTGCTTTTTAAAAATTGAAATATAAATTAAAAAGTTAGAAGTTTAACTTAAAAAATGAGATATGATAGTTTTAATCAAAATTATTATATTATTATTTTTTTCTTTAAATTTTTAGACTCAATATTCTCTATCAGACCATTGGTATTTTCTATGCTTTTAAAGTGATCAAAATATTTAAAAATAACCATATAATAATTTTGATCCATAACTATTATATTTTTATTATTTATTCAAATTTTTAATTTGAAAACACAATTACACTCTAAGCCTGGAATGCATTTGTACATTCAATTTCAAAAGTTAAAAATGATCATGTGGAAGTTTTGCTAAAACTTCTATATGGTCATTTCTAAATTGTTTGTTACTCTTAATGAATTCCTAAAGTGAATCTATATATTTAGATAAAAAATTTAAACAAAAAACAATCACAAAGTAATTTGAACTAAAACGGATACATGATCATTTTTAAATATTATTTTTAAAAATATAATCATTTTTTAATTTATAACTCATCTAATAGTTATATATATATATATTCACTTTGATCTCTATTTTTTTTAAAATAAAATATTATGAATTTTTATATTTTTAAATTTATAATTTATATAATAGTTTTGATCAAAATTATTATATTTACTATCAAAACTTTTTGGTTGGACACCTTTTGATATAAAAAAACACCCCTTTGCCGTTTAAAAAAAAGACAGTGCTTTGACTTTTACACTAAATAACAATGAAAGCTTTGCTCTAAATAATAATGGAAGTTATGTAATAATGATGATAGAACTATTAGTTTAGGCATCCTTGTCAATTAGAAAAAAGGCTCTAGAGAATTTGTTTAGATGTTATGATGCTAATTGTTTAGCTACTTTAAAAGTATGGGTGTATTCATTTATTCAAATTCAAATTTTGAGAAAA
The DNA here is from genome assembly GCF_044706935.1 of Curcuma longa. Taxonomy (NCBI): domain Eukaryota; kingdom Viridiplantae; phylum Streptophyta; class Magnoliopsida; order Zingiberales; family Zingiberaceae; genus Curcuma; species Curcuma longa. Next base: position 2,727,178 of record NC_133867.1, read on the forward strand.
TAATGGTCATGTAGCAGTTTTAATAAAAAATTTGTGATAATCATTTGATCACCTTTGACGAATGAGTCAATAGGCTACTAAAATGCATTTATTTATTCAAATCAAAAGTTGAAGAAAATGACTATGCAACAATTTTGATTAAAATAAGTACATGTTTACATTTAAGCTATTTATCATTAAGCATGTGTGAACTTTTGGTAAATTCTCATAGGGCACACTAGAGATTTCAAAATTTCAAAAAAGCACATCAAGTTTTCAGAATTTTCAAAAGGCACATCTAATTCTAATTTTATCCATATGACAATTTTTGACTTTTTCTCTATTGCTCTCTTATCTCTCCTTGCCATTAAAACTTAAATAAAAAAAATAAAAATTATATAAAAGAAGATTAATAAAAATATTTTTTATATTGGTTAATATCTAATTATAAAATAATAATAAAATTAATTAATTACAAGAATTAATTTTATTAATAAAAAAAATAATGAAAATGAAATAAAAAAGTATTTTTGTGTTAGTTTTTAAAAATTAACGCTACAATATTAGTTGTTCTCACACATTGTGGTGTTGGTTTTTGAAGACCAACACCACTATGGTGTTGGTCTTTGGAAACCAACACCATAATATTCTAAAAAATTTAAATTATTTTGAGCACTGTTAGGAGAAGTTTAAAATAGTAAATGAGGATTTATTTGGACTTAGATTCACCTAATAAACCTACAAAAGTTTGAATAGGTAGCTGATCGGAGCTCTCTAGGTTCATAAATAAATTTTGACTGAAATTAATTAATAGACCTGGGGGATTTGGATTTTTGAAAAGTTGACATATAATGGAAGAGAGTATTATAATGAAGTTATGTATGGTGTCCATTCTTGATTTTAACATCCCTACGATAAATTATGTGTATGTGTCAATTATTTTAAAGTCTGAAACTTTGAAACCTTCTGATTACTATTATTAATGACTTCAAATTGGTATCTCTAGATACATATAAATTTTGGGGAACTTCAAAAAAATATAGTACTTGGAATGGATTCGATTAGAGTTCTATAGATCCATCAATAGATTTTGATTAAAACTCATTGATGGACCTAGGGGCTTTAGATTTCTAAAAATTTACCATGAAATATAAGAGGATAGTATAGTGAAGGTATTTATGGTATCCATGATTGGTTCTGACATCTCTATAATAAATTATAGATAAAAATCAATAAAAATTAAAATTTCTTTTGAACATCTAAAAAGACCTTAAACGATATTTTTTAGGTCTGAAACATGGCCCATTATGGGGCTCCATCCATAACAAATGTAGATGTCTGAACGAGCTTCAATTTTGTACGTAGAACGTTCCCTTCTAATACCTGAGTCAAAAGTTATGATTTTTGAAAGTAGATATTTGGCACATATACATAATTTATCATAGAGATGTCAAAACTAAGAATGGACACCATACATAACTTCACTATACTACTTTCTTTCATTACATGTCAACTCTTCAAAAATCTAAATCTCCTAGGTTCATCATTAGATTTCGATCAAAACTCATTGATGGACCTAGAAAGCTCCAATTGGACTCATTCAAACTCCTATGAGTTTATTAATGAAGCTAAGTCCAAATAAACATTCGTTTATTATTTTAAAGTCCTCCCAATAATGTTTAAAATAATTTAAAATTTTTAAAATACTAGGGTATTGGTTTCGAAGACCAACATTACTGTGGTGCTGATCTTCAAAAATCAATACCCCAGTGTATGAGAACAACTAACACCGTGGTGCTGATTTTTGAAGAACAACACTACTGTGTTGTTGATCTTCAAAAATCAATATCATAGTCTGTGCTAGTTGATATGTGACCATAACTTTGCTTATATATCTTATGACCAGAATTGGACACCATATATACCTTCTATATACTGACCTCTCTCATCTCATTATAAATTTTCAAAATTTCAAGGCTCCTAAGTCCATCAATGGATTTCGATTGTTAATAGAAACCCTAAAGCCAATTATGTGATGATTGACTAGAGACTTTTGTATCATATTCTATCATTAATAAAGACATAATTTTTTTTGTTATTATACTTACTTTATATTTGTACCAAATAACGTATAATAATATCCTTCGGTAGCCAGTTCTAATCTACATCATATCGATTATTTGAATCGATAGTGAAATGATATAGAGAGTACTACTCTTAATCATTCCTAATCAAGTATTAATATTCAAGAATGATATTAATACGTTGAAACTAGCATGTGAGTCAGCTGGATGACTTGATCTCACAAGTCATGGTTATGGAATATCGAGTTGATACATGGGTATACATTAGAGAATGTATACTAAATTGATCCGCTATGAGAAAATTTCATGGATCTTTATATAAGTATCAAAAACTTTCTCATGTGACTATTGGTATGAATATTTCTTAGACCTGAAGTCACTACGGTTCCTTACATAAAGAGTTATTTACTTTGATATCGTCAAACGTCACTCGTAACAAGGTGGACTATAAAGTCGATCACTGGGTATATAACAAATTATACGAAGAGATGTGAATGATGTAGATGGGATCTATCTCTCCCATATGACAGAAGTGATATCTTGTAGCCTCTTGATAGAGTAGGACCACGAAATACATGGTCATGCTCAAATGAGTCAATATGAGATATTGACCTCATTTGCTGAGTGAGTCTATTTGGGGATCAAGAAATATAAAGATTGATAAGAGGATGACATGGTGTATGCCTCATTGATCAATTTAGATATCGAGGATAGAAGGACATGGTCATACATTATCGTAGTCATGAAGGTTATGTCGAATCTCGACATTCTTGTCACTTGGGTAACAATGATGCATTGCTAAATATCACTCATTGTTTATGTTTTTAAAATGAGTTTTAGAAACATTGCCAACGTTACAAGAATCTATTGGGTCACACACAAATAACATTCTATTTGGAGATGAGTTCATTTTAGTTTGACTAAAAGAACAATTAATAAACTCATTGGATAACCTAGACTTGAGTTAGACTCAAGTTGGTTGAATTTGAGTTAGACTCAAATTAAACCAAGTTGATGAATGGATTTGATTCATCATGCATCATTAATGTGGATTAATCATGCATTGAAGAAGAGGAAGTTATCATGCATGATTAAAAATATTATCATGCATTGATGAGAGAATATGAAAAACCTAAAAACCTTTGGTATTCATGGCATGAGTATAAAAGATTTTTTCTTCCAAAAACTCAATAGTTGTTCATCTTCTTCTCTCTTCTTCTTGCTTGGTTGAAACTTACAAGAGTTGCTAGCACAACCAACTTTCTCCAAAGGTGAATGTTAGTGTGGATACGCATAGAGGCACGGACACTTGAACGTGCTAGAGATCCGACAACCTTTGGACGAGCGGGATAAACAAAGGGCACACATCAAATGTATACCCTATTAGATAGGACTTTAGAATTTCATAGATCTAAACTTGTACGAATCTTTCGCATGGATCATGGAAGGGATCCTATTTTTCACTGTGTTTTATTATCATATAGGATTTCCAACAGTGGTATCAGAGTCACTTGCAAAAGATCATACAAGTTATTTTTCTTTTATATATAATATAGAAGTAGGACATGTTGTTATTATGGGTTGCCTAATTGTTTGAGCATTTTGTTTGTATGCAATTTGTATTGAGCAAACTAAGAGGATATAACATCATCATGTTGACAGATGTGCAAAGGTTTGTCTAATGAAAGTGTGTTATAGTCCAATTGCATTTGACAAAAGTGTAATAAATTTTTCCACAATTGCATTTGACAAAAGTGTGCAATAGTCCAATTGTAATAATTCATAATACGACTTGCGTATCGTGCCTTCATCTCTATTTTTCTAGTTGTAAAATAGATTTAGACTCGAATGTAACTCGAGTATTCTTATTTTGTAATGTATAAAATGAGGAGTGGAAAGTCCATTGGAGAATGAAGTTACAAGAAGGATGCCGACGACATATGATGACCAAAGGAAGCACTTGGAAAAGATGTTATCCCTAGGTTGACAAATCGATTTTCTCATTGACTTGAGAGGATTATAGAATATAAGTCATAATCATGTCACGTTTAAGTTTATATGTTGATATATGCTATGTGTGTATGTGATGCATGTTAGATAAATTTTATCTTAATTAAATCAACTCGATATGCCTACCAAAATTTGATATTCACTACTATCTCGATCATTTATAGTTGGGTTTGCCAAAGTAAAATGACACATTTTATCTTGGTAGAGTGCAAGAGAACAATTGTGATGTCCCGCTATCAAACTTTGGGTGAGACTTAACTAAGTTACTTCAATTAAATTGAGGAAAACTTAGAGGCATATCCTAAAAGTTGGGAAGTTTGGATAAGAGAACAATTATATTAAGTCTTGGGTGATTAGCCAAAGCTAACTCAAGATGATGTATAATGTGAATCTTGACCCTTTATTTCTAAGAATTGCATAACATGTAATTGGTAAAATATTACCTACCTAATCATACTAAGTCTTGGATGATTAACCAAAGCTAACTCAAGGTGAGGTATGATGTAGATCTTATCCCACATGAATTTGTAGCTATTAGGCTAGGAGCTAGTAGTGTGGGCAAAATGTGTTTGCCTATATCCCTAACTAGCCTCTACCAAAGTTCTATAATTTAGTGGAAGCATCATTTAATTAAAGGTCTAATTAAATGATCTAGATATGATACTTATTTTTATATTTTACTATTATAGATCACCATATCATTTAACACGTCAAATACTCTCTTTCTACGATATGTCCTTGAGAAAGACAAGCTCAATGGAGCTAATTTTCAGGACTAGTATAGAAATTTGAGGATCATCCTCAAGCAAAAAGGAAAACGTAAAGCTTAATAAGTTTATTCTAAAGCTCTTTGGCACTTTTGAAAGGGCAGGCCTTATTTAGTTGCTTTTGTGACAATCTATATTGGAGAGTCATCATAGCCTTTCCATTAGCTTAACCCTTACTTCCTCTTAATTTCAAGGGTCTATTCTTTGGAGTTGATTTGCATCCCATATTAATGCACTTTCATCTCAAAATCTTTCACGATACTAAATCAATTTTCAATATCATTTATTAAATAATGCTCCATCCTATATTTATAATAAATGAAGTTAGTTCATTCAAAGAAGAGTAGTTGAATTATGTTATATCCCTCTTGCAACACCATCTCTTAATCTAAGATGCTAGTTAGCACCTTTAGAGTGGCAAAAGTTACCTTCAAAGTTGTCCAAATAAAATATTTCGAGAGGACTCTTGCCTATGTTGCTGAACAAACTGAGAAGAGTTTTTGGTAATTCTTATTGTTGGAAATGATGGTAGAACAACGAGTTAAAGTACTTAAAGAACTAAATTGTATCAAACTTTAGCATATTAAATCAATATTGAGTTAGCTCAACTATAATTGATAAGAAGAGTTGGCATTTCATTCTGGGTATTAGCGTAGGAGGGTGACATTTTCAAATCAACACAAGTGATCTTCTGAGTCAAAGGAACTATTGTATTCCCACACATGTGGCAATTTGACATTGATCAATAACTCCTTGTCCATAATTACTACCAAGAAGGGAGTTCCCCTACATGACACAATTCCCCTTGTTGGCCTTTTAATCTCTTAGAGTATGGTGGATCTCTCTAGTTGCATAAGTGATTACAACCCTCCTAAGTACTCTAGGTCATGAATTCCCAAGGCATCTCATTTGGGGTTCCAATTCTTTAGTGGGAGCTTCTGAAGGGGGAGGGAGGGTTTGGGGCGGTGCACCTATGTAGAACTTGCTAATATCATACTGATCAGCTGGGTTAACTACTCCAAAGTGACAGGCTTTGTCGTTGTCTCCAAGTTGTTGGGCGAGGGTTGGTTGTGTCAAACAATGGAAAACTCAAGACCTTTTGGGTTAATTCATCTTGTCATAACCATCTCAGTATCTTCGCTTGAATAAATCTATTTCCCATAGATGATGGTAAAGAATGTTGTTAAAATTTGTTGGTGCATTGGATGCAGAGGTATTAGGTGTGGAAGAGATAGAAGCCTAAATCTTAAACCCTCCCTTGACATTAACAGTTGGATTGTAGGGATCGTGGATTGTGAAGGTGTAGAACATGGAGAGGCCAGGTAGGGATTATGGCTATGATTGTAGGGGTTGATGTGGATCTCACAAGTAGAATAAGGAGCTTGGCATAGGGAACTCAAGGAGTCGAGTTCTTAGTGAGGAATTGAGTTGAGCTCATCCTTAACATAGTCGGTGACTTTCTGTAAATCTCCATAAGTGTTAATATGCCGAACTAGTGGGAGAGGTCGATTGATCCACTAACCACCTAGAAGAGGTCGAGTGACTTGTTAACCTCCTAAGAGAGGTTGATCCTTTGGTCCAAGGTCTTCGTATGCATAAATAAGATTATTGGACCTACTACTTAGATTTATCCGATTGATCTAGAATGGATCTGTATCATGAAGTATCAATTTAATTTAATCATTTATATCATTAAATTTTAATTTGGTATTAGAGCAAAATATCTATAGTTTAAATCATGTTTATCATTTTTTATATTATAGTATATTTAAGTGAGTCATTAGCGGAATAGTGAATATTAAAATTAAGTTCTTCTATTATTCTTTTCTTCTATAAAAGATGGAATATGACACTCCAGCGGTCCCACACGATCGACGTCATGATCGTCTGTGAAGAGATAAATCGAAAAATTACAGTTGATCATAATAGAATTTTCTATTATTCTTAGTTTCACATGGACAATGTCAATATAGATGTATTCCTTCACCCCCCCCCCCCCCCCCCCCCCCCCCCCCCCCCCCAACCAAAATAGATGACTGGCCTATGGAGACTAAAAGCCTAGCTTTGTATCTTATAGTTCACATCTATGGAGTCTGTCATCCACAAATGAGTGACTACTTGAGCAAAATAGATGATCAACCTATAGAATTTGAAGGTTAACGGTGTATCTTTGGACCCACATCTATGGAGTTTGCCATCCAATAGGCTATTACATAATTGGTGGGTTATTGGATAGGTAATGTTTCATGTCTTAGTTTCTTATATGGTACTAATCTTGTATTAGTGTTTCTTATAGCTGAAAGCGAGCGTAGAAAGCGATGACCAGGATGAGGACAGCTCCAAACTAAAACCTTGCGTCCGTACCTACAGTAGCAGCAACGGCAAGCAACGGTGGTGCGTTGTCCAAGAGAAAGGGAGAAGGGCAAAAGAGTACTAGCCAGTTCAATTTTCTTGGGATGAAAAGAAGAATTAAAAAAGGGCAACATCGATCATCTCCCCACCCACATGCACGCACAGTGCATGGCTTCTATTATAAAAACACAGCGTCACGCCTGTAGCTGAAGTCCTGTTGAAAGCAGGCTGCAGCACGCTGAGACGAACAAGGTTGGCTGTTTCCTACATTACAAAAAGAAAAAACTTGAAGGCAATGACAAGACAGGAACAGCAGTGGAATATATATATAATTTTGATCGATATCATATATAAAAATATATATTAAAAAATTACAATTAATCATTATAAAAAAAATATCATCTCAATTTCATCAAAATTTAATTCTTACCCATTTCAACAAATTTATTCTATAATAACCAACTCAACTATGTCCTAAAAACATAAGCGCTCATACATGCTTAGAGAGATAATGTGGTAGGAGGGGTGGACTTTTAAAATTTATAATTCAATTTAATTTTTATAATTTAAAATGATCAATTTGATTTCATAAAAAAATTTTATTGATCATTAAAATAAATCAAAAAATACAGATCATCCTAACGAATGGTCCAATATCATAAAAATTTTAAACTCTTTATATATATATATTCTATTGTACACGGTGTGAGTATCTAATATAATTTATTTTAATTTTAATTTTAATTTCATATGATTTAAATATTATATGAATCTTAAATAATATACTTTAAATTCTAAATAAATTTTTAAAAAAATTATATTAAATATTCACGGATGTATGCATAATATATCATCATTTTACCAAAGATTTTGATGCTGGGGATTTGCTGTTTGATGATTTACCTCGCGGCTGTTTGACTTTTTTTTTTAAAAAAAATCACCCTTTTCACTAAAATGATAATCAGTGATACCTTTTTGATTTCTACTCTATTTAAATTTAAATTTTAAATAGAAAATAATTATTTAGTAATTTTTTTCATGATTTACTTACAATATAAATATTTAAAAATAATAATAATTTACTTATAAATTTATTGATTTTATTTTACTCCAGTCTATTTTTATTTTATTTTATATGTTTTAAATTTATATCTTTTAAAAGTTTATAAAATTTAATATTTCAAATTTATAATTCCTGAAATGCTTTATAAAAATTAAGTAGAATCTATACTCTCTACTCTCTATTATTTTAAATATACGCGCTTCCGCCGTCCGTTCATCGCCGTCCGACCACCGATTGCCGGACCGGACCCGTTTCGCCGGCGCACATTCCGGCATCAAATTCCGGCCGGATTGGGCCGGAATCCGGCCGGAATTCCGGCCGAAATAAGGCAACAGTGCCTGGCGCCACTGTTGACCGGCCGCGGTATCTTTAAAATATATATATATATATATATATATATATATATATATATATATATATATATATATATATATTTATTTAATATCAAATATCAACTTAGACCGATTAATTGAAATAGATGGATCGATCATATATTTTGATCATTAAATAAATTCAAAAAATAAAATGACATGTGAAATGAGATGTTCTAATCAATTAGATCATCATATACCTACAGAGTGAATTTTAAATCTTGCAGAAGAATTTTAAATCTTAATTATTTAAAAAAATATCCTGCCTTTCGAAATCAGTGCTGGAGTTATAATTTGAATTGATCTATTTGACGTGTGTTAAATTGATTGACAAATCCATTTATCCTATTTTTAATTTAATTTTTGGCCAATAAAATTTGAGAGAATAAGTGAGTGACCGAATGAACGATGACTCATGCAGCAGCGAATTTAGGACCGAGTAATAAACGATGAGATTGACAGAGGTTTCAGGTGGTAGCTACAGAGCCTGCCTGCCTTACAGCGGGACTCAATACATCTACCCTGTTCATCCATCCACTCTCTCTCTCTCTCTTATCAATTTGGCCATCTACAACCACCATCATCCCTCTCTTTCTCAATCTCTCTGTGTTGAGTCTGCTTCGCGCTGCTACCGGTGCCGGAAGGAAAAAAAAGGTTTTTTTTTGAAAAAGGTGAAAGCAGAGACGAGCTGGAGTGGACTATTTTGTAGGGGAATCAACGCCAACAGTAAGAAGACTGTGATCGGAGGAGCAGGCAACGGTGGCGTTGCTGTCCGAGGCCGGAAGGAGTTTGCTCCATTCATGGTCAACTGAGCTCGCGATCCTTTTACTTCCCTTGTAGTATTCTCGGTCAGTTTATAGTTTATCTGATCCGATCTCTAAATACTTGCTTCTGCTTCACTGTTTTGTTCGGTTTTTCTGATCAAAGGGTGAGGTTGTAATGGCAGCGGAGAGGGGGTTGTAGCATGGACGTGTACGAGGCGACGCGGGTGGTGTTGGCGAGGATACAGAGCATGGACGCGGAGAACGCGGCCAAGATCATGGGCTATGTCTTGATCCAGGAGCAGGGCGACAAGGAGATGATCCGCCTCGCCTTCGGCCTCCGACGCCCTGCTCCACTCCGTCGTCGTCAAGGCCCGCGGGGACCTCGGCCTCAGCGGCCCGCCGCTCCCCTCCTCTTCCTCCTTCCCTCTTCAGCCCCCTCGGCCGCCAGAACTCCTCCTGCTTCTCCTCCCTCGCCGGCGGCTCCTCCCCCACCTCTTTCGCTCCTCCGCCCACTTTCTCCCGCTCCGGTAGAGGCTCCGACGAACTAGGCTCAGCCCAGCCCCAAGGCGGTGCCGCTGCCGGTGATCCCATCGTCGATGAGTTCCAACTTCAAGACCATCTCTCCTTCCTGGACGATCCTGCCACCAGCGACCACTCCCTACTATTGACCACAAATCTACCGCCTCCGGTGATCTCTTTTGTCCTGATGTGCTGTGCCGTAGCTCCAGCGGCAGCGTAGACGGGGTGCCGTTTCCTTACAGGGTAGGATGGGGGATCAACGGAAACCACCACCGCCGGAGCTGGTCTGCTGCCGACCTCCCGCTCCGTTCTGACGCGGCTGCTGGGGGATTCGGCTGGAAGCCGTGCTTATATTACTCCAGAGGTTACTGCAAAGAAGGCTCCGCGTGCCGCTTCCTACACGGCCTGCCGGAGGATACCATAACGACGGCCGCCCAAAGCCAGAGGATCAGTGGCGCGTCGCAGCTCATGGCGTCAGCCTTCCCATATTCGCCTATAGGTTCGCTGCCGTCGTTTCCATCGTCAACGGCGACCAAATCACTCGACTTCCTGCTCCAACAGCAGCAAAATGAATGCCAAAGGTTGCATCATATTTTTCCTCTTCGGTTTGAGGAATTTGACAATGAACTAATGCACATTTTGTCTGTCTCAACAGGGCGGCGGCGGCGGCGGCGGCGGCGGCAGCTTTGTTGCGATTAAAGATTGAAAGAGGCGACTTAGCAGCAATGGTAAATCCAGGCTCAAGGCAGATCTATTTGACTTTCCCCTCAGATAGCACTTTCACTGAAGAAGACGTCTCTAACTACTTCAGGTTTGTTCTCTAATCAGATCTTTGCTTAGCAATTAGCTTTCCCATCCAATCTCTGTTTCAATCTTTGTTGTTGGAATCCATAGCATCTATGGACCCGTGCAGGATGTGAGGATCCCATATCAGCAAAAGAGAATGTTTGGCTTTGTCAGCTTCAGCTACCCGGAGACAGTGAAGCTGATCTTAGCCAAAGGGGAATCCACATTTCGTCTGCGACTCTCGGGTTCTGGTCAAGCCTTACAAGGAGAAGGGCAAAGTCCTCGACAAGTGCAGGCATTCTTCATTCCCTCATCCCATCGATCATAAATGTGGAATTTTGTTCAACAATGCTGTAGTGTCATGGTCTTGCTTGATAATCCATTCAGGAAACAGCAGCAAGCTGAAAGGGGCTATTTCTCCGGCTGCGCAACTCCCACCGGCATTGAATCTAGAGGAGATCCTTGTGACCTTCAACTGCTTGGTTAGTTTTTGGTTCTGCTTTGTTTTCATGCCACATTTGGCTGAAAGCTTGATCTTGATGAAGTGGCAGGAGCAAGGGTTTTGTACAACAGTGGTAGCCAGGAGCTGCTGCGCAGGAAGCTGGAGGAGGAGCAGCAATCTTTCGAATTGCAGCGGGAAATCAAGCTGCAAGCAAGAAGGTTAATGAGTCTTCAGCTCCATGACCTCAAGAAACGTAGCCTTTGCTCCTCTGCTCCAGCCTCCATCAACTTTCCAAACTATCGCAGCTCCTGCATGTATCAGCATACCTACAGCTGACTCAAGTGGAAATGGCAGCTGTAGCAGCAGTAGCCAAGAACACTCTCCAATTGGAGGTGAGCAATATCTTACAAACTACTTATAGATTCTTGTTTCTTGTGTTTCTACTTTCTTGTGCAGAATTGGGATGTTCTTGTTTGCATTGCAGGTGCAGACCTGAAGTTGAACACCTCTACTTATTTCTCCTTGAAGGCAGTCAACTCTGTCGATCGAAATGAATCTATCTCGAATCCTAATCAAGATAGCAGTTTCGACAAAAGGTGAAAAGGCTACTGATTCATTTGTTCAATAATGTTGCCAGGATACAGTATTTGTTTTGATCTCTCTGTCTGTAAAACATGCCTGCAGCATCGAGCATAACTTGCCCGACAGCCCTTTTGCTTCGCCAACCAAGTTATCGATCGGCAATGCTGCGGATCCATTCTCAGTCGAAGCAGACGCCAATGGCAGCATGAGCAACAGCGACAACAAAGGCCACCTACCTTCTTCAACATTGGACATGGCCTCCTACAAATCATGTTTCTTGCGGATGACAAGGTAACACAACAAGTTTAAGGACCTTATCGATTGCATCAATCGAGCAATATTACTAGTTCAAACATGATTCTTTTCTTTGCCTCTAGGTTGTCTTCCAGTCCTGGAGGAGCCATTGGAATGTAGAGGCAATGAGCTAGCTTTCCTCAGATCAAGGCATGCAACCACAGCTCTCTTCTTCTATCATATTTACTTCAAGTAACAATAATCGATATGGATTTTATGAATAATTCGTCACTGACAGGATACAGAAGCCATTGGCAAGTGCAAGCTTCTGCAAGCAACCAGCCATTCTACTTTCCCCTTACCTATCACTAGCTACTAGTTTACTAGAATCCTGCTACCGAACTCTAATAGTGTACTAATACTACTAGCTATAGTTGCTTATCAAAACCTCAGACACAGAAAAACAAACAAACAAACAGAAGATAAACAGTACGTGCATCAGAGTGATTTCTGGAGAGCTGAGCAAAGAAAAATGCACCGCAGGAGTCAAATGGGTGATCAATCCCCTCCCCTCTGCTTTCTTTTGGTCGCTTTCTGTCATCTTTAGTTATGACAAACATATAATAGAAAAAGAAATGTATTAGAACGTTATAAAATAGATTTACCATCATTTCTCCCATCTGCACAGTGGCTTTTTTATGTTGTGTTTCAGCTGCTTGTCTGTTTATTGCAGGGATATAACTTAGTAGAGAATCAAACCACTGACTCTTCAGCTCGATTTAATAAGTTAGATTCCTTGAAATCTAAGTTTGTAGGAGGAATAAAGATGGAAGAAGGAACATGCAGATTGTGATGGGGCATGTTCCAATAGAATGGCTGCGGCTGCGGCTGCGGCTGCGGCTGCGGCTGCTTTCAGATGCCAAAGCGAGGAAACTAGATTGGTGTGGATGAGACAACGAGAGGATCATGTCATCTATGGACATGAGAAATCTAAATAGGTATTGTTGGATGTTGGTATGCTGAAATAAGAATGCTCGTGAAAATTCATGTGTCAACCGTCTGCGCTATGTGCTGAGAGTAATTTTAAGTCATTTTAAGATTGCAAGTTGGATTTCCAATCAGGTTGAGGTCTGGAAATTGCAAACTGATCTAGTCAAATCTGAGTTGACTAGATTCGGTCATCTAGGTATTACTCCAGATGCCCAGACAGTCTAAGCACCTCTGGATGGTCCAGGCGTCCGGATGAAGAAGAATCGATTCCGATAAAGATCAAAGAGATCGGATCGAATCCAGACGTTCAGATAAAAATTCAAGTGCCTGAAAGAGTTTATATATATAAGGGTTTCAACGTGCACCACAAAGAACAATATCTCTACTTATTCTTCATCCTGTGGTGCTGCTGAATGCGAATAGAGTCATGCTCGTGTGATCGGAGAAATTCCAAGAGGAGTGCGCTATGTTTAGAACTTTCAGATCGATCCAACGGGTGTTGTTCTTATTTTTATTTAAGTTTTACATGCTTGTATTTCATATCTCTATTATTAGACTGTACGACATGTTTCTCTACCATCTTCGTCTCTGGACAAAAGTCCGAAAAGGATACTATCAGTGGGTGGGTGTCTTCCCGTGCATAAGCCTTAGACGTACTAACTATGGTGACTTAGGAACCAAGTAAATTCGCGTGTCCCTGTGCTTATGTTACTAAGTTCGCTGCAAGTGTATTTGATAGGAAGAACGAACGAGGAGTGCTATTCACCCCCTCTAACGTGTCCACCGATCCTACAATAAGAAATTATATTAGATATTAAAAAATATATAATAAGATTAGTAAATTTTTATGCATTAAGTGAAATTTGAAATTTTATCTTTTAAATGTGGATACATCCATTGAAAATGTACATGACCTCCAATTTTGATCTCATAGGGCAAATGAACTAAAAGATATTCTATGGAATCAAAAAATGAGGGTGAAAATATCCTTTCTAAATTACACAAAATGATTGAAATATCTCTTTCTAAAATCTCCATATGTGTAAATGTTTCCAAACTATTGAGTAAATATTATGAAGGAAAATGTTTAACTCTGAAATAACACCCCAGATAAAATTTGATAAAAGTTCCTTAAAAGTAATAGGAATAAGTCTTTCCATGAATATATAACAATTATGACTTTTCAAACCAATCAATTTGCATTTCTTCAAATCGACACATCTTCTAATATTATAAACATAATCATTTGAAAATTTTAAAGATTTCAACCATTCACAAATAACACGTATCTGATTCCCTATTCAATATATAAACTATCTTTGGTTTTGATCCCTTATTATTTTTATCGACATCAAGAGTGAGTCTTTTACAAAGGAGTTACATATCTTTTCTTACATTCAAATTATCTTTTATTTTTTCGACGATATCCATCACTGTATTTATCATATTATCAAAAAATATTTTTTTCAATATGCATGACATCGAGATTATGATGAATCAAATGACTATACCAATATAATAAATTCTAAAATATATTTTGTTTAGTCCATTTATGTATACTTCCATATTCATATGTAGCATGTGGCTCTTTAATAACACATAGAAAGTTAAGCACTCTGTACCAAATCTATTGCCCTGTTAATTTCAAAGGCGGATGTGTTCTTTCAATTTTATTCTTAGTCTTTATGTCTTTTGAAGTGATGTTTTGGTGGTAAAAATTATCTATGACAATCAAAATAACTCGGCTTCTTCTCATGTTTTAATTTGATTGATTTTGATTTCTCTATACATATTGGACATTCTAAAATCCCAATGGTACTCTATCCTGATAACATGTCATAAGTCGGAAAATCATTTATCGTCCAAAAAGTATAACTTTTATTACAAATATCTTATTAGTATGAACATCATATATAAGAAAATCTTCATCTCATAATTGTTTCAGGTCTGTAGTCAATGGTTGCATATAAACATCTATTAATTAACTTCATCAGATTTTGTGGGTTAAGTACAATCAATGTTAAAAACATATACAGTATTTTTATACACATCCCAGTGGAAGATTATATGAAATTAATATAACTAACTAACTAGAATAATTTATTCCTTATTTATCAAATAGAGCAAATCCATCAGTACAAAGATCTAATATAATATTTTGAGTTTTCTTCGTAAATTTAGGATATGTTCTATCAAAATTTTTCCACGCATTTACATCTTATGGATGACACATTCGACCCTTTTCTGTTTGATGATTTTCATACCAAATCATGTATTCAGCAGTGACTTATGATGCATAAAGTCTTCGTAACCTAAGAGTTAAAGACAAATAAAATAACTGGTTGTATAATTTACGTCGTTGTTGACTCCTATTAGTTCTCTTATAACTAGCGTGATTATAGAATTTATAAGCATCTATATCTTGATCATCTCCTCAATATATCATACAACTATCTCTACAAACATTAATCCTTTCCATCGGAAGATCTAATTCTTTTACAAGTTTTTTCATACTGTAAAAATTATTGGGCATTATGTGATCACGTGACAATACTTCTCCAATGACTTAAACAAAATCATTAAAATAATTTTTAGACACATTATGCTCTGCCTTAACATTCAACAATCTTGCGGTGAGAGATAATTTAGTATGACTATCACAACCAACTCACAGAGATTCATCTGTAGCACTCAATATTTCCTAAAATTTGAGATATATCTTATAATAATGGTGATGCATAAGTAGTAAACATTTGTTGACCTGTTGGAGAACAACTAGAACTTATAAAACTTGATTCAGGAAAGAAATTTTGACCCCCTACATCAATTACCATTCTTTGATATGGATTTAATTAATTTTAATAACTCAGATCATCACTAATTGAAACTTGCATGTTTTATCCATAATCCTCGTCAGATATAAATAGTTCATCATGACATGTACAAATATAGTAATTTAGGATAAAATTAAATCTATGAAGATATTTTTAAATTTTATTAGACTGTAAAAATTTATTATTGTGACATTTTCTGCACGGATATTTTATTTTATCCCCATCCATATATTCAACATTACTATAAATGAAATTCATAAATTATTTCAATCTACTAATAAACTTATCAGTTAAATTTTGACATTTAAATATGTTCTTTTTATACATTCAACTTCTTTCTTTCTATATTTTTTTCTATTTTTAATTTATTAGCATATTAAATAAAACTACTACATAGTTTAAAAAAAGTACATCATTATAACAACAATAACATATAATTCATTCCTGCTAAATTTTTATAACAATAAATAGAATTATATCTAAAGCATGTGAACAAAAGAGAATATCTCCAAATGTTTTAAATCCATGTCAAAATGAGGTCTGCACAAACACAAGAGGAGAGAAAAATATAATTTAGTACTTAGTTGTGGGAAAGCATTAAACACAGATCAAATATATCATATATAAGTCAGTACTTATGGGAAACAACTATAGTATTTTAGGAAGTTTATGCAAATCTAATTAATGCATAAATGCACAAATGATGAATTTAAAATCTCAATCAACAAAGTCCAACCGCCCGACCCGTCGACCAACCCACACCCAATCCAATTGGCTGACCCACTGGCCAGCCCGTCGGCCAGCTCGCGCCCAACCCAACCGACTAGCCCACTGGTCAGCCCGTCGACCAGCTCGCGCCCAACCCAACTAGTTGGCCCGCCAGCTAGCTCGTGCCCAACCCAACTAGTTGGCCCGCCAGCTAGCTCGCGCCCAACCCAACTGACTAGCCCGTCCCTGTCAGCTAGCCCGTCGACCAACTCGCGCCCAACCCAACCAAGCGGCCCGTCGACTAACACACACCCAACCCAATCGGCCGACCCATCTCAGCACCAGGCTAGCCTCAATGGATGGCCGACAGGCGTCAACGGCCAACCGACAGCGGTCAGGCTTCATCGGGAGAGGGGAGAAGAGGAGAGGGGAAAAGAGAGAGGGGAGAAAGCTTACCGTCGGAGATTTAGTCGCCTAGGACATTGCGTTGTAGTCTTGTCAGGGATTGGGATCGCGAGTGGGATCGAGGTAATGAAGTTGGGGATCAACAGAATGATGAGATATCGGGAAAAAGAGTTAAGTTAGGGATTCTTGACGATAAATTTAAATTCGTCATCAAATTCGTCACCAATTGACGATAAATATGTGTTTCGTCGTCAATTTGATGATAAATTCAGTCGTTGGATTCACCACTAAATTTTACGATGAATCACGGATTTGTCGGCAAAACTTGACGAACAAAAATATAAGTAATCGCAAATATGACGGCGAATCATGAATTCATCGTCAATTGGCGATGAAACAAAGATTCATTGCCAATTGACGACGAAAATATAATTCGTTGCTACTTTGCGATGAAAATAATTTTAGCGATAATTTTTACGATGAAATTTATATGTGGCTAATTTCACAACTAAATTATTTTTGTCATAAAATTCATCGTCTAGCGACGAAATAATTTTTTATTATAAATTTTATTACTAATTAAGGATGAAAATTAATTATTCTTAGTTAATATTCATTGCTAATAAATTATTTTTTTAATGACAGCCGACTAGAGACAGTAACTTATCAAATAATGATCATTTCGGATAGAATTCTTTCAATAGTAGATCAGTCTAGTAATAGGGATGAAGCAGTTACATGAAGGTTTCCAATTTTACTCTGTAAATAACGAGCAAAGGCATCACAAAAACAACACTAAAAACAATAAGTGATCCATCTACAGCAATATATTGCGATTCTCATCTCACATTGTACTTCTTTTTAGGTTTCAAATTCTTTCAATTTATTATTCTAGGTTTTTTTCGAACGGTCTTTACCTTCAACTTTCATATCTTTATCATCTTTTATTACTTATTTTTATTGTAACAGATTTTTGTAAATGATTTCTTTTCCTCTTAAATATTTTTGAAAAAGAGAAAATGTAGGGAATTTTCAAAGAATAACTCATTTTACAAGTTCAACAAGTTCATATATTGCGAAGGAGAATGCAAAATAAATATCTCTGTCTTCTTTTCTCTCTTTTTTTTTATTACACTCGTTCTTTTATGTTGCACTGTACTAGCTCTTCAATTTTATATTTCCATTATATTAACAATTAAAGATATTTCATATTTTCATTTGTAAACTTCTCAAAAATTATTTTATAGTTTCTATTGTATTTTTCAAAAATATAAAAATATTCAATTTTCATTGCATTTAATTCTCAGATAATTTTAAAATAATTTTTAATTGTGTTATTCATTCTCGTCTCTATAGTGTTTCTTGTTTTAATAGTAGGTAAACGATATTCTCCCCTAGTTACTTACTGAATAAAATTGGAACACAACTTATACACACTCATAAATCAACCTCTTAAATATTCATCCCTATTAAAATTTAAACCGATCATTTTAATTATTCCTCTAAATATTTTACCTATAGTTGTGCGGGTCTCTCTAGCATGTGTTTTGATCTCACATATCACATCTTGAGGAATGAGCATAATAAAGGGAATCTAATGAAGGTATATTATAAAGTAAAAGAGCATTTTAAAAAAAATATATCAAAGGGGCATCCCACTTTGATTTTTTTAATCAAAAAGGTGTCTCACTCCAATGTTCTGCCATGTATAATTATCTACTCTCTGGTTAGTAACATAATCTCTCATCTAAATTTTGAATCAATCGGACGCATTGTAGCAACTACGATTTCGTAGCTGTTATAATGCATATTTAATCTATTTATGTTGTAACAACTATAGTTTCGTAGGTGCTATAATATGAATGATAGGAATTCACATTGTAATCTATTCAAAAAATATTCACGTTGTAGCAACTATGATTTCGTAACTACTACAACGTGAATTTCTACAACTATAGTCAAAAAATATTTAATCTAAATTCACATTGTAGCAGTTACGAAATCATAGCTACTATAACTATGGTAGCAGTTACGAAACCAAAACTGTAGTTGCTATAACATAGATTCGACCTGCTCATCTAACATTCATGTTGTAGCAGTTATAAAATCATAGTTGCTCCGTAGCTGCTATAATGTGTCCGATAGATTCAAAAATTAAACAGATAATTTAGGTGGGAGACAATAGAATTAGAGGGTAGCTGCATAATTAGATACAGTTGAACACTAGAGTGGGACACTATTTTAATAAAAAAAAATTAAAATGGAATTCTCCTTTTGATTTAGAAAAAAAGGACTAGTCATTTTCATAAGTAGATTTCTTACCTGTCAAACTGTTAGGAAGTATACTGAAAAGA